>NC_091585.1:4626370-4643870 GCF_042767895.1 Penaeus vannamei
TGATCATATTTGGTGCCTTTAAAGTGATCATATTTGGTTCCTTTAAAGTGATCATATTTGGTGCCTTTAAAGTGATCATATTTGGTGCCTTTAAAGTGATCATATTTGGTGCCTTTAAAGTGATCATATTTGGTTCCTTTAAAGTGATCATATTTGGTACCTTTAAAGTGATCATATTTGGTGCCTTTAAAGTGATCATATTTGGTGCCTTTAAAGTGATCATATTTGGTACCTTTAAAGTGATCATATTTGGTGCCTTTAAAGTGATCATATTTGGTGCCTTTAAAGTGATCATATTTGGTGCCTTTAAAGTGATCATATTTGGTTCCTTTAAAGTGATCATATTTGGTTCCTTTAAAGTGATCATATTTGGTACCTTTAAAGTGATCATATTTGGTGCCTTTAAAGTGATCATATTTGGTTCCTTTAAAGTGATCATATTTGGTTCCTTTAAAGTGATCATATTTGGTACCTTTAAAGTGATCATATTTGGTGCCTTTAAAGTGATCATATTTGGTGCCTTTAAAGTGATCATATTTGGTTCCTTTAAAGTGATCATATTTGGTGCCTTTAAAGTGATCATATTTGGTGCCTTTAAAGTGATCATATTTGGTACCTTTAAAGTGATCATATTTGGTGCCTTTAAAGTGATCATATTTGGTTCCTTTAAAGTGATCATATTTGGTTCCTTTAAAGTGATCATATTTGGTGCCTTTAAAGTGATCATATTTGGTGCCTTTAAAGTGATCATATTTGGTGCCTTTAAAGTGATCATATTTGGTGCCTTTAAAGTGATCATATTTGGTGCCTTTAAAGTGATCATATTTGGTACCTTTAAAGTGATCATATTTGGTGCCTTTAAAGTGATCATATTTGGTGCCTTTAAAGTGATCATATTTGGTTCCTTTAAAGTGATCATATTTGGTTCCTTTAAAGTGATCATATTTGGTACCTTTAAAGTGATCATATTTGGTGCCTTTAAAGTGATCATATTTGGTGCCTTTAAAGTGATCATATTTGGTGCCTTTAAAGTGATCATATTTGGTACCTTTAAAGTGATCATATTTGGTGCCTTTAAAGTGATCATATTTGGTGCCTTTAAAGTGATCATATTTGGTTCCTTTAAAGTGATCATATTTGGTGCCTTTAAAGTGATCATATTTGGTGCCTTTAAAGTGATCATATTTGGTGCCTTTAAAGTGATCATATTTGGTGCCTTTAAAGTGATCATATTTGGTGCCTTTAAAGTGATCATATTTGGTGCCTTTAAAGTGATCATATTTGGTTCCTTTAAAGTGATCATATTTGGTGCCTTTAAAGTGATCATATTTGGTTCCTTTAAAGTGATCATATTTGGTTCCTTTAAAGTGATCATATTTGGTTCCTTTAAAGTGATCATATTTGGTGCCTTTAAAGTGATCATATTTGGTGCCTTTAAAGTGATCATATTTGGTTCCTTTAAAGTGATCATATTTGGTGCCTTTAAAGTGATCATATTTGGTGCCTTTAAAGTGATCATATTTGGTTCCTTTAAAGTGATCATATTTGGTGCCTTTAAAGTGATCATATTTGGTACCTTTAAAGTGATCATATTTGGTGCCTTTAAAGTGATCATATTTGGTGCCTTTAAAGTGATCATATTTGGTGCCTTTAAAGTGATCATATTTGGTGCCTTTAAAGTGATCATATTTGGTGCCTTTAAAGTGATCATATTTGGTGCCTTTAAAGTGATCATATTTGGTGCCTTTAAAGTGATCATATTTGGTGCCTTTAAAGTGATCATATTTGGTGCCTTTAAAGTGATCATATTTGGTACCTTTAAAGTGATCATATTTGGTTCCTTTAAAGTGATCATATTTGGTGCCTTTAAAGTGATCATATTTGGTGCCTTTAAAGTGATCATATTTGGTACCTTTAAAGTGATCATATTTGGTGCCTTTAAAGTGATCATATTTGGTGCCTTTAAAGTGATCATATTTGGTGCCTTTAAAGTGATCATATTTGGTGCCTTTAAAGTGATCATATTTGGTACCTTTAAAGTGATCATATTTGGTACCTTTAAAGTGATCATATTTGGTTCCTTTAAAGTGATCATATTTGGTACCTTTAAAGTGATCATATTTGGTGCCTTTAAAGTGATCATATTTGGTGCCTTTAAAGTGATCATATTTGGTGCCTTTAAAGTGATCATATTTGGTTCCTTTAAAGTGATCATATTTGGTGCCTTTAAAGTGATCATATTTGGTACCTTTAAAGTGATCATATTTGGTGCCTTTAAAGTGATCATATTTGGTACCTTTAAAGTGATCATATTTGGTACCTTTAAAGTGATCATATTTGGTGCCTTTAAAGTGATCATATTTGGTGCCTTTAAAGTGATCATATTTGGTGCCTTTAAAGTGATCATATTTGGTGCCTTTAAAGTGATCATATTTGGTACCTTTAAAGTGATCATATTTGGTTCCTTTAAAGTGATCATATTTGGTTCCTTTAAAGTGATCATATTTGGTGCCTTTAAAGTGATCATATTTGGTGCCTTTAAAGTGATCATATTTGGTGCCTTTAAAGTGATCATATTTGGTACCTTTAAAGTGATCATATTTGGTTCCTTTAAAGTGATCATATTTGGTGCCTTTAAAGTGATCATATTTGGTGCCTTTAAAGTGATCATATTTGGTGCCTTTAAAGTGATCATATTTGGTTCCTTTAAAGTGATCATATTTGGTGCCTTTAAAGTGATCATATTTGGTGCCTTTAAAGTGATCATATTTGGTGCCTTTAAAGTGATCATATTTGGTGCCTTTAAAGTGATCATATTTGGTTCCTTTAAAGTGATCATATTTGGTTCCTTTAAAGTGATCATATTTGGTGCCTTTAAAGTGATCATATTTGGTACCTTTAAAGTGATCATATTTGGTGCCTTTAAAGTGATCATATTTGGTGCCTTTAAAGTGATCATATTTGGTTCCTTTAAAGTGATCATATTTGGTGCCTTTAAAGTGATCATATTTGGTGCCTTTAAAGTGATCATATTTGGTACCTTTAAAGTGATCATATTTGGTACCTTTAAAGTGATCATATTTGGTGCCTTTAAAGTGATCATATTTGGTACCTTTAAAGTGATCATATTTGGTGCCTTTAAAGTGATCATATTTGGTGCCTTTAAAGTGATCATATTTGGTGCCTTTAAAGTGATCATATTTGGTTCCTTTAAAGTGATCATATTTGGTTCCTTTAAAGTGATCATATTTGGTACCTTTAAAGTGATCATATTTGGTACCTTTAAAGTGATCATATTTGGTTCCTTTAAAGTGATCATATTTGGTTCCTTTAAAGTGATCATATTTGGTTCCTTTAAAGTGATCATATTTGGTGCCTTTAAAGTGATCATATTTGGTGCCTTTAAAGTGATCATATTTGGTTCCTTTAAAGTGATCATATTTGGTTCCTTTAAAGTGATCATATTTGGTTCCTTTAAAGTGATCATATTTGGTTCCTTTAAAGTGATCATATTTGGTGCCTTTAAAGTGATCATATTTGGTGCCTTTAAAGTGATCATATTTGGTTCCTTTAAAGTGATCATATTTGGTACCTATAAAGTGATCATATTTGGTACCTATAAAGTGATCATATTTGGTACCTTTAAAGTGATCATATTTGGTACCTTTAAAGGGATCATATTTGGTACCTTTAAAGTGATCATATTTGGTTCCTTTAAAGTGATCATATTTGGTGCCTTTAAAGTGATCATATTTGGTACCTTTAAAGTGATCATATTTGGTGCCTTTAAAGTGATCATATTTGGTGCCTTTAAAGTGATCATATTTGGTGCCTTTAAAGTGATCATATTTGGTACCTTTAAAGTGATCATATTTGGTTCCTTTAAAGTGATCATATTTGGTGCCTTTAAAGTGATCATATTTGGTGCCTTTAAAGTGATCATATTTGGTGCCTTTAAAGTGATCATATTTGGTACCTTTAAAGTGATCATATTTGGTTCCTTTAAAGTGATCATATTTGGTTCCTTTAAAGTGATCATATTTGGTTCCTTTAAAGTGATCATATTTGGTTCCTTTAAAGTGATCATATTTGGTGCCTTTAAAGTGATCATATTTGGTTCCTTTAAAGTGATCATATTTGGTTCCTTTAAAGTGATCATATTTGGTTCCTTTAAAGTGATCATATTTGGTTCCTTTAAAGTGATCATATTTGGTTCCTTTAAAGTGATCATATTTGGTGCCTTTAAAGTGATCATATTTGGTTCCTTTAAAGTGATCATATTTGGTTCCTTTAAAGTGATCATATTTGGTTCCTTTAAAGTGATCATATTTGGTTCCTTTAAAGTGATCATATTTGGTTCCTTTAAAGTGATCATATTTGGTTCCTTTAAAGTGATCATATTTGGTTCCTTTAAAGTGATCATATTTGGTGCCTTTAAAGTGATCATATTTGGTTCCTTTAAAGTGATCATATTTGGTTCCTTTAAAGTGATCATATTTGGTTCCTTTAAAGTGATCATATTTGGTGCCTTTAAAGTGATCATATTTGGTGCCTTTAAAGTGATCATATTTGGTGCCTTTAAAGTGATCATATTTGGTTCCTTTAAAGTGATCATATTTGGTGCCTTTAAAGTGATCATATTTGGTTCCTTTAAAGTGATCATATTTGGTTCCTTTAAAGTGATCATATTTGGTGCCTTTAAAGTGATCATATTTGGTGCCTTTAAAGTGATCATATTTGGTACCTTTAAAGTGATCATATTTGGTGCCTTTAAAGTGATCATATTTGGTGCCTTTAAAGTGATCATATTTGGTTCCTTTAAAGTGATCATATTTGGTGCCTTTAAAGTGATCATATTTGGTGCCTTTAAAGTGATCATATTTGGTTCCTTTAAAGTGATCATATTTGGTGCCTTTAAAGTGATCATATTTGGTGCCTTTAAAGTGATCATATTTGGTGCCTTTAAAGTGATCATATTTGGTACCTTTAAAGTGATCATATTTGGTGCCTTTAAAGTGATCATATTTGGTACCTTTAAAGTGATCATATTTGGTGCCTTTAAAGTGATCATATTTGGTGCCTTTAAAGTGATCATATTTGGTGCCTTTAAAGTGATCATATTTGGTACCTTTAAAGTGATCATATTTGGTACCTTTAAAGTGATCATATTTGGTGCCTTTAAAGTGATCATATTTGGTGCCTTTAAAGTGATCATATTTGGTGCCTTTAAAGTGATCATATTTGGTACCTTTAAAGTGATCATATTTGGTGCCTTTAAAGTGATCATATTTGGTACCTTTAAAGTGATCATATTTGGTGCCTTTAAAGTGATCATATTTGGTTCCTTTAAAGTGATCATATTTGGTGCCTTTAAAGTGATCATATTTGGTGCCTTTAAAGTGATCATATTTGGTGCCTTTAAAGTGATCATATTTGGTGCCTTTAAAGTGATCATATTTGGTACCTTTAAAGTGATCATATTTGGTTCCTTTAAAGTGATCATATTTGGTGCCTTTAAAGTGATCATATTTGGTGCCTTTAAAGTGATCATATTTGGTGCCTTTAAAGTGATCATATTTGGTGCCTTTAAAGTGATCATATTTGGTACCTTTAAAGTGATCATATTTGGTACCTTTAAAGTGATCATATTTGGTACCTTTAAAGTGATCATATTTGGTACCTTTAAAGTGATCATATTTGGTACCTTTAAAGTGATCATATTTGGTGCCTTTAAAGTGATCATATTTGGTGCCTTTAAAGTGATCATATTTGGTGCCTTTAAAGTGATCATATTTGGTGCCTTTAAAGTGATCATATTTGGTGCCTTTAAAGTGATCATATTTGGTGCCTTTAAAGTGATCATATTTGGTGCCTTTAAAGTGATCATATTTGGTACCTTTAAAGTGATCATATTTGGTACCTTTAAAGTGATCATATTTGGTGCCTTTAAAGTGATCATATTTGGTGCCTTTAAAGTGATCATATTTGGTGCCTTTAAAGTGATCATATTTGGTGCCTTTAAAGTGATCATATTTGGTGCCTTTAAAGTGATCATATTTGGTACCTTTAAAGTGATCATATTTGGTACCTTTAAAGTGATCATATTTGGTACCTTTAAAGTGATCATATTTGGTGCCTTTAAAGTGATCATATTTGGTTCCTTTAAAGTGATCATATTTGGTGCCTTTAAAGTGATCATATTTGGTGCCTTTAAAGTGATCATATTTGGTGCCTTTAAAGTGATCATATTTGGTGCCTTTAAAGTGATCATATTTGGTTCCTTTAAAGTGATCATATTTGGTGCCTTTAAAGTGATCATATTTGGTACCTTTAAAGTGATCATATTTGGTACCTTTAAAGTGATCATATTTGGTGCCTTTAAAGTGATCATATTTGGTGCCTTTAAAGTGATCATATTTGGTTCCTTTAAAGTGATCATATTTGGTGCCTTTAAAGTGATCATATTTGGTTCCTTTAAAGTGATCATATTTGGTGCCTTTAAAGTGATCATATTTGGTGCCTCCTTTAAAGTGATCATATTTGGTCCTTTAAAGTGATCATATTTGGTTCCCTTTAAAGTGATCATATTTGGTGCCTTTAAAGTGATCATATTTGGTGCCTTTAAAGTGATCATATTTGGCCTTTAAAGTGATCATATTTGGTGCCTTTAAAGTGCCTTTAAAGTGATCATATTTGGTTCCTTTAAAGTGATCATATTTGGTGATCATATTTGTTCCTTTAAAGTGATCATATTTGGTGCCTTTAAAGTGATCATATTTGGTTCCTTTAAAGTGATCATATTTGGTACCTTTAAAGTGATCATATTTGGTGCCTTTAAAGTGATCATATTTGGTACCTTTAAAGTGATCATATTTGGTGCCTTTAAAGTGATCATATTTGGTGCCTTTAAAGTGATCATATTTGGTGCCTTTAAAGTGATCATATTTGGTGCCTTTAAAGTGATCATATTTGGTTCCTTTAAAGTGATCATATTTGGTTCCTTTAAAGTGATCATATTTGGTTCCTTTAAAGTGATCATATTTGGTTCCTTTAAAGTGATCATATTTGGTACCTTTAAAGTGATCATATTTGGTACCTTTAAAGTGATCATATTTGGTGCCTTTAAAGTGATCATATTTGGTGCCTTTAAAGTGATCATATTTGGTGCCTTTAAAGTGATCATATTTGGTTCCTTTAAAGTGATCATATTTGGTGCCTTTAAAGTGATCATATTTGGTGCCTTTAAAGTGATCATATTTGGTGCCTTTAAAGTGATCATATTTGGTGCCTTTAAAGTGATCATATTTGGTGCCTTTAAAGTGATCATATTTGGTGCCTTTAAAGTGATCATATTTGGTGCCTTTAAAGTGATCATATTTGGTACCTTTAAAGTGATCATATTTGGTTCCTTTAAAGTGATCATATTTGGTGCCTTTAAAGTGATCATATTTGGTACCTTTAAAGTGATCATATTTGGTACCTTTAAAGTGATCATATTTGGTACCTTTAAAGTGATCATATTTGGTACCTTTAAAGTGATCATATTTGGTGCCTTTAAAGTGATCATATTTGGTACCTTTAAAGTGATCATATTTGGTACCTTTAAAGTGATCATATTTGGTACCTTTAAAGTGATCATATTTGGTACCTTTAAAGTGATCATATTTGGTGCCTTTAAAGTGATCATATTTGGTACCTTTAAAGTGATCATATTTGGTGCCTTTAAAGTGATCATATTTGGTGCCTTTAAAGTGATCATATTTGGTACCTTTAAAGTGATCATATTTGGTGCCTTTAAAGTGATCATATTTGGTGCCTTTAAAGTGATCATATTTGGTTCCTTTAAAGTGATCATATTTGGTGCCTTTAAAGTGATCATATTTGGTGCCTTTAAAGTGATCATATTTGGTTCCTTTAAAGTGATCATATTTGGTACCTTTAAAGTGATCATATTTGGTACCTTTAAAGTGATCATATTTGGTGCCTTTAAAGTGATCATATTTGGTGCCTTTAAAGTGATCATATTTGGTGCCTTTAAAGTGATCATATTTGGTACCTTTAAAGTGATCATATTTGGTGCCTTTAAAGTGATCATATTTGGTTCCTTTAAAGTGATCATATTTGGTTCCTTTAAAGTGATCATATTTGGTACCTTTAAAGTGATCATATTTGGTGCCTTTAAAGTGATCATATTTGGTACCTTTAAAGTGATCATATTTGGTGCCTTTAAAGTGATCATATTTGGTGCCTTTAAAGTGATCATATTTGGTGCCTTTAAAGTGATCATATTTGGTACCTTTAAAGTGATCATATTTGGTGCCTTTAAAGTGATCATATTTGGTGCCTTTAAAGTGATCATATTTGGTACCTTTAAAGTGATCATATTTGGTGCCTTTAAAGTGATCATATTTGGTGCCTTTAAAGTGATCATATTTGGTACCTTTAAAGTGATCATATTTGGTGCCTTTAAAGTGATCATATTTGGTACCTTTAAAGTGATCATATTTGGTGCCTTTAAAGTGATCATATTTGGTGCCTTTAAAGTGATCATATTTGGTACCTTTAAAGTGATCATATTTGGTACCTTTAAAGTGATCATATTTGGTACCTTTAAAGTGATCATATTTGGTGCCTTTAAAGTGATCATATTTGGTACCTTTAAAGTGATCATATTTGGTACCTTTAAAGTGATCATATTTGGTGCCTTTAAAGTGATCATATTTGGTACCTTTAAAGTGATCATATTTGGTGCCTTTAAAGTGATCATATTTGGTGCCTTTAAAGTGATCATATTTGGTTCCTTTAAAGTGATCATATTTGGTACCTTTAAAGTGATCATATTTGGTGCCTTTAAAGTGATCATATTTGGTGCCTTTAAAGTGATCATATTTGGTGCCTTTAAAGTGATCATATTTGGTGCCTTTAAAGTGATCATATTTGGTGCCTTTAAAGTGATCATATTTGGTGCCTTTAAAGTGATCATATTTGGTGCCTTTAAAGTGATCATATTTGGTGCCTTTAAAGTGATCATATTTGGTTCCTTTAAAGTGATCATATTTGGTGCCTTTAAAGTGATCATATTTGGTGCCTTTAAAGTGATCATATTTGGTGCCTTTAAAGTGATCATATTTGGTGCCTTTAAAGTGATCATATTTGGTGCCTTTAAAGTGATCATATTTGGTGCCTTTAAAGTGATCATATTTGGTGCCTTTAAAGTGATCATATTTGGTTCCTTTAAAGTGATCATATTTGGTTCCTTTAAAGTGATCATATTTGGTTCCTTTAAAGTGATCATATTTGGTGCCTTTAAAGTGATCATATTTGGTGCCTTTAAAGTGATCATATTTGGTGCCTTTAAAGGGATCATATTTGTTCCTTTAAAGTGATCATATTTGGTGCCTTTAAAGGGATCATATTTGGTTCCTTTAAAGTGATCATATTTGGTACTTTTAAAGTGATCATGTTTGGTACCTTTAAAGTGATCATATTTGGTGCCTTTAAAGTGATCATATTTGGTGCCTTTAAAGTGATCATATTTGGTGCCTTTAAAGTGATCATTTTTGGTGCCTTTAAAGTGATCATATTTGGTGCCTTTAAAGTGATCATATTTGGTACCTTTAAAGTGATCATATTTGGTGCCTTTAAAGTGATCATATTTGGTGCCTTTAAAGTGATCATATTTGGTACCTTTAAAGGGATCATATTTGGTACCTTTAAAGCCTTTAAAGTGATCATATTTGGTGCCTTTAAAGTGATCATATTTGGTACCTTTAAAGTGATCATATTTGGTTCCTTTAAAGTGATCATATTTGGTGCCTTTAAAGTGATCATATTTGGTACCTTTAAAGTGATCATATTTGGTTCCTTTAAAGTGATCATATTTGGTGCCTTTAAAGTGATCATATTTGGTGCCTTTAAAGTGATCATATTTGGTTCCTTTAAAGTGATCATATTTGGTGCCTTTAAAGTGATCATATTTGGTACCTTTAAAGTGATCATATTTGGTTCCTTTAAAGTGATCATATTTGGTTCCTTTAAAGTGATCATATTTGGTGCCTTTAAAGTGATCATATTTGGTTCCTTTAAAGTGATCATATTTGGTGCCTTTAAAGTGATCATATTTGGTGCCTTTAAAGTGATCATATTTGGTTCCTTTAAAGTGATCATATTTGGTTCCTTTAAAGTGATCATATTTGGTGCCTTTAAAGTGATCATATTTGGTGCCTTTAAAGTGATCATATTTGGTTCCTTTAAAGTGATCATATTTGGTGCCTTTAAAGTGATCATATTTGGTGCCTTTAAAGTGATCATATTTGGTGCCTTTAAAGTGATCATATTTGGTGCCTTTAAAGTGATCATATTTGGTACCTTTAAAGTGATCATATTTGGTGCCTTTAAAGTGATCATATTTGGTACCTTTAAAGTGATCATATTTGGTGCCTTTAAAGTGATCATATTTGGTGCCTTTAAAGTGATCATATTTGGTTCCTTTAAAGTGATCATATTTGGTTCCTTTAAAGTGATCATATTTGGTTCCTTTAAAGTGATCATATTTGGTGCCTTTAAAGTGATCATATTTGGTACCTTTAAAGTGATCATATTTGGTACCTTTAAAGTGATCATATTTGGTGCCTTTAAAGTGATCATATTTGGTACCTTTAAAGTGATCATATTTGGTACCTTTAAAGTGATCATATTTGGTGCCTTTAAAGTGATCATATTTGGTGCCTTTAAAGTGATCATATTTGGTGCCTTTAAAGTGATCATATTTGGTACCTTTAAAGTGATCATATTTGGTGCCTTTAAAGTGATCATATTTGGTGCCTTTAAAGTGATCATATTTGGTGCCTTTAAAGTGATCATATTTGGTGCCTTTAAAGTGATCATATTTGGTACCTTTAAAGTGATCATATTTGGTGCCTTTAAAGTGATCATATTTGGTGCCTTTAAAGTGATCATATTTGGTACCTTTAAAGGGATCATATTTGGTACCTTTAAAGTGATCATATTTGGTACCTTTAAAGTGATCATATTTGGTGCCTTTAAAGTGATCATATTTGGTGCCTTTAAAGTGATCATATTTGGTGCCTTTAAAGTGATCATATTTGGTGCCTTTAAAGTGATCATATTTGGTACCTTTAAAGTGATCATATTTGGTACCTTTAAAGTGATCATATTTGGTACCTTTAAAGTGATCATATTTGGTGCCTTTAAAGTGATCATATTTGGTGCCTTTAAAGTGATCATATTTGGTACCTTTAAAGTGATCATATTTGGTGCCTTTAAAGTGATCATATTTGGTACCTTTAAAGTGATCATATTTGGTGCCTTTAAAGTGATCATATTTGGTGCCTTTAAAGTGATCATATTTGGTGCCTTTAAAGTGATCATATTTGGTGCCTTTAAAGTGATCATATTTGGTACCTTTAAAGTGATCATATTTGGTGCCTTTAAAGTGATCATATTTGGTACCTTTAAAGTGATCATATTTGGTGCCTTTAAAGTGATCATATTTGGTGCCTTTAAAGTGATCATATTTGGTGCCTTTAAAGTGATCATATTTGGTGCCTTTAAAGTGATCATATTTGGTGCCTTTAAAGTGATCATATTTGGTACCTTTAAAGTGATCATATTTGGTGCCTTTAAAGTGATCATATTTGTTCCTTTAAAGTGATCATATTTGGTGCCTTTAAAGTGATCATATTTGGTGCCTTTAAAGTGATCATATTTGGTGCCTTTAAAGTGATCATATTTGGTGCCTTTAAAGTGATCATATTTGGTTCCTTTAAAGTGATCATATTTGGTTCCTTTAAAGTGATCATATTTGGTGCCTTTAAAGGGATCATATTTGTTCCTTTAAAGTGATCATATTTGGTACCTTTAAAGTGATCATATTTGGTGCCTTTAAAGTGATCATATTTGGTTCCTTTAAAGTGATCATATTTGGTGCCTTTAAAGTGATCATATTTGGTGCCTTTAAAGTGATCATATTTGGTACCTTTAAAGTGATCATATTTGGTTCCTTTAAAGTGATCATATTTGGTTCCTTTAAAGTGATCATATTTGGTGCCTTTAAAGTGATCATATTTGGTACCTTTAAAGTGATCATATTTGGTGCCTTTAAAGTGATCATATTTGGTACCTTTAAAGTGATCATATTTGGTGCCTTTAAAGTGATCATATTTGGTTCCTTTAAAGTGATCATATTTGGTTCCTTTAAAGTGATCATATTTGGTGCCTTTAAAGTGATCATATTTGGTGCCTTTAAAGTGATCATATTTGGTACCTTTAAAGTGATCATATTTGGTGCCTTTAAAGTGATCATATTTGGTGCCTTTAAAGTGATCATATTTGGTGCCTTTAAAGTGATCATATTTGGTTCCTTTAAAGTGATCATATTTGGTACCTTTAAAGTGATCATATTTGGTACCTTTAAAGTGATCATATTTGGTACCTTTAAAGTGATCATATTTGGTACCTTTAAAGTGATCATATTTGGTGCCTTTAAAGTGATCATATTTGGTACCTTTAAAGTGATCATATTTGGTGCCTTTAAAGTGATCATATTTGGTGCCTTTAAAGTGATCATATTTGGTTCCTTTAAAGTGATCATATTTGGTACCTTTAAAGTGATCATATTTGGTGCCTTTAAAGTGATCATATTTGGTGCCTTTAAAGTGATCATATTTGGTTCCTTTAAAGTGATCATATTTGGTACCTTTAAAGTGATCATATTTGGTGCCTTTAAAGTGATCATATTTGGTTCCTTTAAAGTGATCATATTTGGTTCCTTTAAAGTGATCATATTTGGTACCTTTAAAGTGATCATATTTGGTGCCTTTAAAGTGATCATATTTGGTGCCTTTAAAGTGATCATATTTGGTACCTTTAAAGTGATCATATTTGGTGCCTTTAAAGTGATCATATTTGGTACCTTTAAAGTGATCATATTTGGTGCCTTTAAAGTGATCATATTTGGTTCCTTTAAAGTGATCATATTTGGTTCCTTTAAAGTGATCATATTTGGTGCCTTTAAAGTGATCATATTTGGTTCCTTTAAAGTGATCATATTTGGTTCCTTTAAAGTGATCATATTTGGTGCCTTTAAAGTGATCATATTTGGTGCCTTTAAAGTGATCATATTTGGTTCCTTTAAAGTGATCATATTTGGTGCCTTTAAAGTGATCATATTTGGTTCCTTTAAAGTGATCATATTTGGTGCCTTTAAAGTGATCATATTTGGTGCCTTTAAAGTGATCATATTTGGTGCCTTTAAAGTGATCATATTTGGTGCCTTTAAAGTGATCATATTTGGTGCCTTTAAAGTGATCATATTTGGTTCCTTTAAAGTGATCATATTTGGTACCTTTAAAGTGATCATATTTGGTGCCTTTAAAGTGATCATATTTGGTGCCTTTAAAGTGATCATATTTGGTTCCTTTAAAGTGATCATATTTGGTACCTTTAAAGTGATCATATTTGGTGCCTTTAAAGTGATCATATTTGGTGCCTTTAAAGTGATCATATTTGGTACCTTTAAAGTGATCATATTTGGTACCTTTAAAGTGATCATATTTGGTACCTTTAAAGTGATCATATTTGGTGCCTTTAAAGTGATCATATTTGGTGCCTTTAAAGTGATCATATTTGGTGCCTTTAAAGTGATCATATTTGGTACCTTTAAAGTGATCATATTTGGTACCTTTAAAGTGATCATATTTGGTGCCTTTAAAGTGATCATATTTGGTACCTTTAAAGTGATCATATTTGGTACCTTTAAAGTGATCATATTTGGTACCTTTAAAGTGATCATATTTGGTTCCTTTAAAGTGATCATATTTGGTTCCTTTAAAGTGATCATATTTGGTTCCTTTAAAGTGATCATATTTGGTGCCTTTAAAGTGATCATATTTGGTGCCTTTAAAGTGATCATATTTGGTACCTTTAAAGTGATCATATTTGGTACCTTTAAAGTGATCATATTTGGTGCCTTTAAAGTGATCATATTTGGTGCCTTTAAAGTGATCATATTTGGTTCCTTTAAAGTGATCATATTTGTTGCCTTTAAAGTGATCATATTTGGTTCCTTTAAAGTGATCATATTTGGTTCCTTTAAAGTGATCATATTTGGTGCCTTTAAAGTGATCATATTTGGTACCTTTAAAGTGATCATATTTGGTACCTTTAAAGTGATCATATTTGGTACCTTTAAAGTGATCATATTTGGTACCTTTAAAGTGATCATATTTGGTACCTTTAAAGTGATCATATTTGGTACCTTTAAAGTGATCATATTTGGTGCCTTTAAAGTGATCATATTTGGTGCCTTTCCTTTAAAGTGATCATATTTGGTACCTTTAAAGTGATCATATTTGGTGCCTTTAAAGTGATCATATTTGGTACCTTTAAAGTGATCATATTTGGTGCCTTTAAAGTGATCATATTTGGTACCTTTAAAGTGATCATATTTGGTGCCTTTAAAGTGATCATATTTGGTACCTTTAAAGTGATCATATTTGGTGCCTTTAAAGTGATCATATTTGGTTCCTTTAAAGTGATCATATTTGGTACCTTTAAAGTGATCATATTTGGTACCTTTAAAGTGATCATATTTGGTACCTTTAAAGTGATCATATTTGGTGCCTTTAAAGTGATCATATTTGGTACCTTTAAAGTGATCATATTTGGTGCCTTTAAAGTGATCATATTTGGTGCCTTTAAAGTGATCATATTTGGTGCCTTTAAAGTGATCATATTTGGTGCCTTTAAAGTGATCATATTTGGTTCCTTTAAAGTGATCATATTTGGTGCCTTTAAAGTGATCATATTTGGTGCCTTTAAAGTGATCATATTTGGTGCCTTTAAAGTGATCATATTTGGTACCTTTAAAGTGATCATATTTGGTTCCTTTAAAGTGATCATATTTGGTACCTTTAAAGTGATCATATTTGGTACCTTTAAAGTGATCATATTTGGTGCCTTTAAAGTGATCATATTTGGTGCCTTTAAAGTGATCATATTTGGTTCCTTTAAAGTGATCATATTTGGTTCCTTTAAAGTGATCATATTTGGTGCCTTTAAAGTGATCATATTTGGTGCCTTTAAAGTGATCATATTTGGTTCCTTTAAAGTGATCATATTTGGTTCCTTTAAAGTGATCATATTTGGTTCCTTTAAAGTGATCATATTTGGTGCCTTTAAAGTGATCATATTTGGTTCCTTTAAAGTGATCATATTTGGTGCCTTTAAAGTGATCATATTTGGTTCCTTTAAAGTGATCATATTTGGTGCCTTTAAAGTGATCATATTTGGTGCCTTTAAAGTGATCATATTTGGTTCCTTTAAAGTGATCATATTTGGTGCCTTTAAAGTGATCATATTTGGTGCCTTTAAAGTGATCATATTTGGTGCCTTTAAAGTGATCATATTTGGTACCTTTAAAGTGATCATATTTGGTGCCTTTAAAGTGATCATATTTGGTACCTTTAAAGTGATCATATTTGGTGCCTTTAAAGTGATCATATTTGGTACCTTTAAAGTGATCATATTTGGTACCTTTAAAGTGATCATATTTGGTGCCTTTAAAGTGATCATATTTGGTTCCTTTAAAGTGATCATATTTGGTTCCTTTAAAGTGATCATATTTGGTTCCTTTAAAGTGATCATATTTGGTACCTTTAAAGTGATCATATTTGGTGCCTTTAAAGTGATCATATTTGGTGCCTTTAAAGTGATCATATTTGGTACCTTTAAAGTGATCATATTTGGTACCTTTAAAGTGATCATATTTGGTACCTTTAAAGTGATCATATTTGGTGCCTTTAAAGTGATCATATTTGGTGCCTTTAAAGTGATCATATTTGGTGCCTTTAAAGTGATCATATTTGGTGCCTTTAAAGTGATCATATTTGGTTCCTTTAAAGTGATCATATTTGGTACCTTTAAAGTGATCATATTTGGTACCTTTAAAGTGATCATATTTGGTACCTTTAAAGTGATCATATTTGGTGCCTTTAAAGTGATCATATTTGGTGCCTTTAAAGTGATCATATTTGGTACCTTTAAAGTGATCATATTTGGTACCTTTAAAGTGATCATATTTGGTACCTTTAAAGTGATCATATTTGGTACCTTTAAAGTGATCATATTTGGTACCTTTAAAGTGATCATATTTGGTACCTTTAAAGTGATCATATTTGGTACCTTTAAAG
Organism: Penaeus vannamei; assembly: GCF_042767895.1. NCBI lineage: Eukaryota > Metazoa > Arthropoda > Malacostraca > Decapoda > Penaeidae > Penaeus > Penaeus vannamei. The sequence continues at coordinate 4,642,582 of NC_091585.1, forward strand.
TGATCATATTTGGTACCTTTAAAGTGATCATATTTGGTACCTTTAAAGTGATCATATTTGGTGCCTTTAAAGTGATCATATTTGGTACCTTTAAAGTGATCATATTTGGTACCTTTAAAGTGATCATATTTGGTGCCTTTAAAGTGATCATATTTGGTGCCTTTAAAGTGATCATATTTGGTTCCTTTAAAGTGATCATATTTGGTACCTTTAAAGTGATCATATTTGGTACCTTTAAAGTGATCATATTTGGTACCTTTAAAGTGATCATATTTGGTGCCTTTAAAGTGATCATATTTGGTGCCTTTAAAGTGATCATATTTGGTGCCTTTAAAGTGATCATATTTGGTGCCTTTAAAGTGATCATATTTGGTTCCTTTAAAGTGATCATATTTGGTGCCTTTAAAGTGATCATATTTGGTTCCTTTAAAGTGATCATATTTGGTACCTTTAAAGTGATCATATTTGGTACCTTTAAAGTGATCATATTTGGTGCCTTTAAAGTGATCATATTTGGTACCTTTAAAGTGATCATATTTGGTACCTTTAAAGTGATCATATTTGGTACCTTTAAAGTGATCATATTTGGTACCTTTAAAGTGATCATATTTGGTACCTTTAAAGTGATCATATTTGGTGCCTTTAAAGTGATCATATTTGGTGCCTTTAAAGTGATCATATTTGGTACCTTTAAAGTGATCATATTTGGTACCTTTAAAGTGATCATATTTGGTACCTTTAAAGTGATCATATTTGGTGCCTTTAAAGTGATCATATTTGGTGCCTTTAAAGTGATCATATTTGGTGCCTTTAAAGTGATCATATTTGGTGCCTTTAAAGTGATCATATTTGGTTCCTTTAAAGTGATCATATTTGGTGCCTTTAAAGTGATCATATTTGGTGCCTTTAAAGTGATCATATTTGGTGCCTTTAAAGTGATCATATTTGGTACCTTTAAAGTGATCATATTTGGTACCTTTAAAGTGATCATATTTGGTGCCTTTAAAGTGATCATATTTGGTACCTTTAAAGTGATCATATTTGGTACCTTTAAAGTGATCATATTTGGTACCTTTAAAGTGATCATATTTGGTACCTTTAAAGTGATCATATTTGGTGCCTTTAAAGTGATCATATTTGGTACCTTTAAAGTGATCATATTTGGTGCCTTTAAAGTGATCATATTTGGTGCCTTTAAAGTGATCATATTTGGTACCTTTAAAGTGATCATATTTGGTGCCTTTAAAGTGATCATATTTGGTACCTTTAAAGTGATCATATTTGGTACC
>NC_091585.1:4661370-4668870 GCF_042767895.1 Penaeus vannamei
AAATAAAAGTAATACCCATAACAGTCTGGTGCTAACGGTCCCTTCACCAAACATTGAAAATTCTGACAATAAGGGACAGGCATCTATCACTCGTCTGAGGCCAGATCCTGTATAGGTTCTATTATCTACTGGTAGGCACTTCACATTTAGCTTCCTGGTACTGCTGGTTGTGGTCTGAAAATAGAGGTTTGTGATGTGTAAACATTTAAAGAACCATACATTCCTAAACATATATATATATATATATATATATATATATATATATATATATATATATATATATATACACATATATATATATATATGTATATATATACATATATATATATATATATATATATATATATATATATATATATATATATATATTTATGTATATATATACATGTTTATATATATATATATTATATATATATAAACTTATATATATGTATATACATATATACATACACACATATATATACTATAAATATATATATATATATATATATATATATATATATATATATACATATATATATATATATATATATATATATATATATATATATATATATATATATACACACATATTTCATTATACTATACTAAACATTAAAGTAAATACAGGTAGTCCCCGAGTTACGAACAAGTTCCGTTCCAGTAGGCTGTTCATAAGTACATTTGTTCGTATGTCCATAGTAGGCTGTACGGTATGTTTTGATTACTGTACAACCAGCTCTACTTTTGGACGTACAGGTATAAACAATACAGTAGTTTTTGGTGTATTTCTATTGCGCTTTGAACAACCTTCAAAAACAGTACATAAAATAAAATTTATAATAAGCATAGGGACTGAACTTTTCACATGTTCCATGATCTTATCCTTGTTCTTGAGTATTGTACCGATGGTAGAATGTTTCATCTGGTACGAACAAGCAACATCCGGCATCTTCTCACCGCACTCCATTCTTTTTATGATGTCCACTTTTGTTTCCATTGTGATGACTTGGCCTTTCTTAGCACTACCGGCCGCATTACCACTGCTTTTGCACTTAACACCCAAAATGTGCTTAACCCCCTGGATCCAGGTACAATGGTTGACGTGATCATCACGTCATCTGGATCCAGGGGGTTAATGAGGGCAAAAACTTTGCAAAACAATCACAAAATCACAAAGTTTTCTGGAGAGCGCACAACACACGTTTGAATGAGACCGTGTGGGTACAGTGAGACAGCTTTTGTTTACGACGCGCGCTACTCTCACTCGCTCCTGACAACTTTGTTTCTAAGTACCGAAGTTTGTAACACGGAATTTCGCAAGTAGGGGACCACCTGTATTCTAAACCAACAACCTTAAGACTCTTGTCCCCTCTTCCCTCTTCTTGTCAAGGTAGTTTGAACCAGGTAGCTCCACTCCATCATCATGAAAATCCTAGTTGGCAACTTCCAAGCTCAGCTCCACCCCTTTGGCTTTATTCATTGCAAAAAATTAAATACTCCCTTTTTTTTTCTTGGTTTCATTTCCTTTTATTTTTCCGGCACTGTTATTACTGAATAATTTCCGAAGAAAATGCACACAAAAGACACCACAAAAAATTGCAGAGATTGGCCAGGCCAAATAAAGGGGCGGAACTAATGATGCTATCATGTTTATCCCCTGACAGAGTGCTATGAGATATCAGATATAGCTAGATGGATTATGTGTAAAATTTACTCATTATCATTATAATTACCAGAATTAAAGCAAAAATTACACTCTTTTATTTATGATAACAAAAAATTCCCTGATAACAACAGCCATTGGAATACTTTGGGGAAGTCAGTTACATTTTGGGGCTTAACAGGACAAATGGCAGTAGAGCTACCTGGTTATATGTTCTTTGCCTCTAGCAATATTGCATTCTATTTCTTATCCCTATATATACCTGTCTTCTTTCTTTATTACTCTCTCTCTCTCTCTCTCTCTCTCTCTCTCTCTCTCTCTCTCTCTCTCTCTCTCTCTCTCTCTCTCTCTCTCTCTCTCTCTCTCTCTCTCTCTCTCTCTCTCTCCTTGCAGCAGCAATATTTTATCAAAACTGATGCTCCTCTGATCATTAACTATAAAAACAAATTCTCTACAAACATAGAGATCAAAACTGATCTTTGAGAATGATGAAAATCAATACTTTTTGTAGTTGTGCAGCAAGGCAAGGATTAGATATTACAGGACTCAGGGATTAATGACTCCACAGTACCATGAATAATCCTATGGCACCATAACTACCTACAGGCATTATAAATTACCCCATAGCATCATTAACCCAATATCGACAAGAAAATGGTGTGTTCCCTTTGACAATGCTTGGTTAAATGTTTCTGCACATAGATGGCTCTGCTAATGCTTAGCCACAAAGGACTCAATTAGTAGATCTTGCAACCTCACTTTTTTCTTGAAAAAGAAGGAAAACGCTTTTTTTTTTACTAAAGCTATTGATACTGACACTGATATTTTTGTTATAAACATTATAATTACTATATTGTTACTGACATTACTAATAGCAGTATCAAATACTAGAAAATATGAAAGAAAAACAAGGAAAAGGGTAAACAGGTGAGACAGGTAGTTCGCATAATTGGCTCATTGGTGACAGTACTTGTGGAGCAATCTATATGTAAAAACAATTACTAAATTCAACACCTACAATAGGCAATGGCATGTACGTACATGCCATACTTGGCAGCTTGGGGTTAATTATCAAATAGCATAATCAATTATTCAAAGCAATTGCCATTCTCATCTCTTGTAGTTTGTGATGTATCTCAATTCTTAGGAAATCAAAATCCGCAAGAGAAAGCTAGGTCACCATATTACGTAAATAAACTCTCTAAAACACAGCTACAATTACAAAATCTCAGAGGCACCCAAGTTTTGTCCTATGAGCCCTCCAATTATAAACTTTTTAACTTTTGCCTCTAACAGTTTTTAAAATTAAACAAAAGCTAGCCTCTTCTTACCTTATACTTGTCTTCCATAGTCAAGAGATACAGGACTGCATCATAGGTATCCCAGTACTCCAGTGTCTCGACTTCCTCTAGTTTTGGCTGGAGAACAAGTGCCACTGCTCCTAAACTAACGCGCATTGTATTTGAGTTCTTCCTCCGTATGTTGTTGCGCAGAACCTCTAGGTGAGGAAGTGACAACTGCACAGATGAGGTAGCCTGATGGGGGGAAAAGGGGCATCATATTGACTGCAGGTAAAAAAAACTTAAGCTGTTGTGCTTTTATGCAACAAGAAGGGCATTTTTCACCATAAATAATTTCAAAAGATGGCATGCACAAAACAGGAATATCATACAAGTAAACACAGGACCACATAGTAATACGAAGTTCAGAGACACTTCATTATCAAACAAGGATAAACCACAGTACCTTTGTGCCTTTGAGGACCAAATCCAACACTTTATCACTCCTTTTGTCTATACCCCACAAGCAGTTGCATAGGACCTTATCTGAAACTCCTCCGGCAAGAGTTAGCACACGCAGATTTCTGGGAAAAAGGATATGAGGTCACCAATTTGAATAAATCTGAATTAAATATGAGAAAAGGAGGAAGGGAGAAGGAGAGAGGTGAAGGAAGGATGACGGGGAAGAGGATACTGATATATTGATATTGATCTTGATAGAATTTTACAGAGAAAGCTGAGCATCTTTAAGTGAATATCTCTTGATCAGGTACCATACAATACAATCATCACAATACTAATAAAAATTAATGAATACAATCAAATAGGATTTAGTATCGAAACATTAACCTATGTCGACATGAAAAAGGTGCGTTCCCTTTGGCAATGCTTGGTTAAATGTTTCTGTGCATAGATGACTTTGCCAATGCTTTGCCACAAAGTAGTCAATTAGTAGATCTTGCGACCTCACTTCTCCTTGAAATAGTGGGAAGACGCTTTTTTTTACCAATGCTATCAATATTGACACTGTTATTTTTGTTATAAACCATATAATTACTATACTGTTACTGACATTACTAACAGCAGTATTAAATATTAGAAAATATTAAAGAAAATCAAGGAAAAGGGTAAACAGGTGAGACATAGTTTGCATAATTGACTCATTGGTGACTTAGTACTTGTGGAGCCATCTATTTATAAAAACAATTACTAAATTCAACACACAATGGGCAATCCCAGTGGCTTGCTAGACATCTAAGGTCCATACAGAACTATGGTAAAGTATTATGGTGAAAAGGGTAAATGAGGTAACATTTAGTATAAGGAGTGCTAAATGTCAAAGGTTATAGTGTTATACGATAGTATGATAGGGTAATGGGTAAAAGGTGCAAATGATCCATATTGGACATAAATAAAGGAAAGGGTTAAGGGCACAGGGCAATTGGATGGAATGGTGTGTGTTTGTTGTTGGGGAAGCTATTGTAACATTGCTTTAAGGAAAATTGGCAAAAGCACTGTTATGAAATAATCATCAGGTAATACGGGTAGAGATGGCTGTGGGAGAAGTAACAGAAGAAGAGTTTAAGGGGTGAGATAAGGGGACTGGTGAAGGAGAAGTGTCAGGAGGGGAGGAATTCGGAGAACACTGTTGTGACAGAAAGGATTTACACGAGTCTCCAGGTGGGAGAGGTAAGGATAATGGAGAATGAAAAGGGAATGGTGTACATGGAGGAGAGGATGGGGTTTGTTGGGAGAGTAGGAAGAAGAGAGGTAGGGGGAGCTAATGGGGGTGGATGGATATTGGAAAATACTTTGAATGTAGAGGGACTAGGAGTAGAGGGATTGGAGGGTGGATGAGGGAATGGAACATTTTCTTGGGTCATGTCTAGGAATCTTTGGATATCTTCAAGAGTTTCTGGAGGGGATTTGGGTAGGGAAGTCTGAGAAACAAAAGATCTCTTGTGAGGAGAAGAGGGGATAGACGTGTGAGGAGCAGAGGAAAAAGAGGGTGTAGGAGACAGTGTGGAAGGCAAAGATGGAATGAATATTCAGGTTGTCTGGTATGATGCATACAGTGAGGGGGAGGAAGGGTAGGTATTGGAGAAGTGGTAGAGATTGGAGTATCTGGATTTAGAATAGATAAGGGATTTGTCTTGGGGATAGGGAGAGTAGAGGCAAGATGGTTCAGCATAGAGGGAAGAGATACTGGGGGAGATGCAGAAACATCTTGTGGAGATGGGGGAGGGGGTGCAGAGTGAAGGACTGTTTTGGAATAGGTAGAGAGAGAAAATCTTGTTGTCGTGCTTCCTGTCTAGCCTCATGTAGAATGAGGTCTAGTTTAAATCTGAGAACTGCTACCTCACATTCAATCTTATAGGCAGGGCAGCTCATATAAAAATCGTTATGGGAGTCACCACAGCTGGCACATGTACATGACTTACCAGGGCAATTTGAACGGTCATAACCAGGTTGGGCACATAGAGGGTAGCGGGCTGTGGAGCAACAGTGTTTGGCTGGATGTCCAAAACGCTAACATTTCTGACACTGATGGGGAAGAGGTCGATATCGTTGGACATGGTACGACAATTCACCAATATAAACTTCATGGGGGTCTACAGAAGCTAATCTTGGCAATATTGACATGGTACTTACACTGGCCTCTGGGAGGAATAGTGTAGCACTGTATGCCTACTGTATCATAATCAGCAAAGCAAGTAAGTAGGTCATTTTTACAATCTGACCAGTTCTTGTCATATATGGGATAATCAGTTGGGAGGATAGAAACAGTTCCAATACAAGTATTAAGAGAGAGGTGAGGTTCTGCAGGAATGGGTTTGCCAGTAAGGTCAGTTAGGGTAGAGAGTGCATGAGTATGGGAATCTGATGTTACTGTGACTAGGTGTGAACGATTGGAGTGACCGTCAAAAGTAACTTTGCCTACTTGTTTTTGGAGGCACTGTTGAAAGAGAAGGGTATTCTCAGAGTATGGGGCTGTGGGGGGAATCACAAGGAACTGATCCCACTTGGCTGGGCTAAAAGAGTATTCAAAAGGTTTGCAGAGGTAGAGGCAGTAGAAGCATGAGGGCAGGAGGAAGATGGGGTGGTGTAGAGTGGAGTAGTTCTGTTGGGGGAGGACAATAAGGATGAAGAGTAGTAATAAGGGAAATGGGGACTGACATTGAAGAAGACTGTGCAGTAGGAGATGGAGAACAGAACGTTGAGAGGGAGGAAGGGGTGCATTTTAGAGACTGAGTAATAACCTGGGTGGGTGATTCCAAAGAGATAGAGTTATCAGTAACCGTCGAGGAGATGGTATTAGTATCAGTGGTCAGAGCCATGGTCAAAGGAGCAGGGGTTGGAAAACCATCAAAATCGAAATCAGATAAGCTAGTTGATGATAGGGTATGCCTTAATGCCCCTATTGAGGGTAAATTTATCACTGGCCATGGTGAGCATGATTTAAATGGGGAAAAGAAATTGTCTAACCCTTAGGGTTCCCTAAGAGGTAAGGGCAATACAAATAACCAAGAGAATACTGAGCCCATGGCTCCCAGAGGCCGTTCCTGACTGACATAAAGCCAGCCTTTCATACTTTCAGAACGGCTTTCACACCTCACGAATGGGACACAAGAAGGGGATGAAGATGATATGGAAAAAGAAAAGACCAAGCAAAATTAGTTGAGGGTAGGGGCAATTCTTGTATGGAATAGCGCAACTTAAAGAACTAGACAAGGCTTTATAAACAAGTAGAGCACAACAGCATGTGTTTAATTCTTCATATCTAAGAATTGTAAGTGTTTTGAATGATTCATTAGCCTGATAATATATTCTTATTGACATAATTATCCTTATAATATGTTTCTGTGCAACATATCAAGATTTACAAAATGAAGTACCAGCATTACCCCATACTGAATTGCAATAGAATATTGGGCTATTTATGAGTAACAGATGCACAGAATTGCCTGAACATCTAGTTTAGATCTTATGTGGTATAATATAGTAGACGGTTTACATAGATTTTTATATATATACTGAATGTCACTTCAAATTTTCTCAATAAATACTTCAAGAAATTTTGTTTGAGTCCTTCTCAAGAACTGAATTTTCTATTCTTATCAGATCAATTTCTGTTGGGAGAGCCTTATTTCTACAAATAATTAGGTAGTGACTCTTTTTTTTATTGTGAGTTTGTTACTTTTTATCCATCTGTGACAAATCTCCAAGCAATATGAGTTCTCCATCTGGCATGTTTTTTTGGGGGTCAGTGTGATGAATTTATCATCTCCATCCTTGTTTCTGATGTTTCCCTGATGTTGAGGGCACAGGATAAGGCACAGAATGCACACTTCACCCAGTGGAAGAAAGACAAAAAAGAAAAATGGAAATAGAATACATTGAAAAGGGAGAAGTCGGAAGGGAAAGGGAGTGGGAGAGGGAGCAGGAGAGAGAGAGGGAGCAGGAGAGAGAGAGAGAGCAGGAGAGAGAGAGAGAGAGCAGGAGAGAGAGAGAGAGCAGGAGAGAGAGAGAGAGAGCAGGAGAGAGAGAGAGAGAGCAGGAGAGAGAGAGAGAGAG
>NC_091585.1:4676370-4686370 GCF_042767895.1 Penaeus vannamei
GCATTATTAAATTATGCTTGTCTTCATCATATCACATATACTTGAGCGTATTTCTAAAGGATATTACATAGTGTAAAAGAAGCTTGAAGAGAAAAATAATATTAAATGTTTAGCAGATGTTCTGTTGTTAAGACTCGTGTCTCGGTTGGCGTTAATCGCTTCCGTATTTACTAACCGGCAACTTTGCAATTCACGATTGGCGGTGTTTGTAAATATGATATTAATCTGTCTAAGAGAAACAGAAAGTCTTATCACCATATTCTAAAGAGACAAAAACAGATTCATATGGTGTTTAATTGTTATTTCATGGGGAGGGTTGAAGGGTATCGTCTCTCTGTTTACGTGAACAGGTGATTGAGTTTCGTCTGCTTTGCGCGGGGTTTTTAAAAAATAGCGGGGGGATAAGTGCGCATTTCAAATGTATATGGTTTTCTATATATTTTTAATTGGCTGTTAACGGAAAAGTACAAACTAATTGAGTAAGTCAAAGCTATTGCAGTTGCTTCCGCTCATTAATGCCACGTACTAGGTTTTTTTTTGTATTTCTGTAATGTGCGCATCTTCTTGGTTCATTAATTTTGAATCACACTAATTATAGAGTATGTTGCAATATTTAAAACATTTCTTAAAAATGTATATATGTATATATATGTATATATACATACATATATATATATATATATATATATATATATATATATATATATATATATATATATATATATAGACACACACACACACACATCGTTAGACGTGGTACAGCGATGCGGTAATTCAGCCAAATCGACCACATTGCCATTAGCACTCGGAAGATCTTCCAGAACTGCAGGGTGTGCCGAGTTCCGTAATACTGACCCTAGGGTGATTCATTCGGACAGGCTGAGGGAGGGATAGTGTGCCCGGGGGTTTGCTGAGGCAATTTCTGGTCGTTACACAGCACTCGACAAACTGACGGTCCCTGTGCTTCTGTGGGACACCTTCAAACGCGAAACGCTTGATGCAGCTCAAGAATTGATTGGTGAATGTCCAAGGGCAAAACCGAATTTTATCTTGCTGGAGACACAGGAAGCTACAGATGCCTGTCGTGCGGCTCGTCTGACAGGGGATCAGGATTTGCACCGTTCTCACTAGGTGGCTGTTAAGGAGGGACAAGGTACAGTTTATTAGGAGGCTTGCATAGGACGTCGAAGGCCATTCTTAGTGAATGACCTTCGTCATACCATCCAAGCTCCGAGAAAGCTGAACTCCAAGCCCTCTTCACAGGTGATGGCAGTTCACTTAGTAAATGGCCAGATCGTCTCAGATCCTGCTGAGCAGTTGTATCAGGTTGACCCACCAGCAGTTAACTTGGATGCGGGTAGTGCCGAGATTCGGGGCCCACCCATCAGTGAGGACCCACCCTCTCTAACTGAAGTTATGGGGGCGATCTCCCAGCTAAAGAGTGGTAAAGCAATGGGTATCCGCGGCGTCCCAACTGAACCGTTAAAGGCTGTGATGGAAATAGGGCGCGGGGGTTGCATGCTGTCCTACCTGCCATCTGGCAGACTGATACCGTTCCCCCGGACAGCATCAATCACCGAGGCATCGCACTGCTCAGTATACAAGGCAAGGTTCTCACTCAAATCCTTCTAAGACGTATCAGAGACCACCTGCTGAGGCACCAGACACTGGAGCAATCTGGATTTAATCCTGTTGTCCACAATAGACCGTATCCTCGCGCTTCGAGCCATTGTAGAGCGCCGCCGTGAGTTCGGGCGTGGGCTGCTTGCAGCCTACATCGACCTCAAGGCGTTCGATACGGTGCATCGGGAATCACTCTGAGAGATCCTGAGATTGAGAGGAATTCCAACAAGGATTATTGGAAACATAGCAAGCCTGTATACTGGTACTGAAAGTACTATAAAGCGTGGTGGGGGCCTGTCGAGCTTCTTTCCTGTTAGTTCAGGAGTGAGCCAAGGCTGTGACCTTGAACCCACACTTTTCAACTTGCATGGACTGGATAGTGGGTAGAGTTACTGTTCAAAGTCAGTGTGGAGCGACTCTGAGCAATATCAAGGTAACCAACCTTGACTTTGCTGCTGATGTCTTTGGAAACTCTAGTGATGGTTTTGGATACATTTAGCAATGAAGTGAAGCCCTTGGGTCTAGAGGTCTCCTGGACCAAGACCAAGATCCAGGACTTTGGGGATTTGCTAGGAGAATCAGTTCGGTCAGTACGTGCTTGCAGCGAGGGCACTGAAGTCACAGAGAGCCCTGATGATATATATATGTATATATATATATATATATATATATATATATATATATATATATATATATGTATGTATATGTATATATATCATATGTATATATATATATACATATATATATATATATATATATATATATATATATATTTTATATATATATATATATATATATATATATATATATATATATATATATATATATATATGTATGTGTGTGTGTGTGTGTGTGTGTATATTATATATATATATATATATATATATATATATATATATATATATATATTTATATATATATATTATATATGTGTGTGTGTGTGTAGATATATATATATATATATAGATATATATATATATATATATATATATATATATATATATATATACATATATATATATATGTATATATATATATATATATATATATATATATGTATATATATGTATATATATATATATATATTGTATACAATGTATGAAATGTATGTATATATATATATTTGTATACAGTGTATGAAATGTATATATATATATATATATATATATATATATATATATATATATATATATATATATATATATATACACACATATATATACAGACATACATACATACATTCACACACACACACACACACACACACACACACACACACACACACACACACACACACACACACATATATATATATATATATATATATATATATATATATATATATATATATATATATATGTAAACAGTAGATGAAAATGATCAACTATTTTAAAAGAAATATGAAAAATGTGTATATTCTGAGTAATGTATTGGCAAGATGATTACACAAAAAGGTTGTTTAATAAAATCTCGATCATATGGAGTGCTTCCTTTAACTTTTCTTTTTATTGGGGGGGGGAGGGGGGGTAACAACTATTTCATTCCCAGCTTGCTTACAGTTTTAGAGCATTTCTTCCATTTTTTCCTTTGTCTCAACTGTTAGCACCACATCATTCATATGCAACATCTCCCACATGCACTCCAACATCTATTTCAAAATCTTCAGAAGTTCTATGAGCAACTGTACTTTAGACAACAACAACAGACATTCGGCTGGTTTGTTAAAATTGTGAACAGTCATTATACGGACAAGTATTTACACAGAAATAAATGCGTATCTATCAGTCTAGACATGCATATCTACTGCACAGATAGTGATAAATGTGTATATGTATGTATATATATCTATGTATCTATCTATCTATCTATCTATATAAAATCTCATAGACACACATATGCAATTATTTCTGTGTATATGCATCTATATACACGAATAATCATCGGGTCAGGCTACGTACAATTTGAACAAACCGGGTGATTGTCATCATTAAGCTCTCAAACTCTCCAGCATCTTTTACCTTAATGGGTGGTTCCCCAGGATGGCCCTAGCATGAGCCATTAATTAGGTCTGTTGCCAGAGATTTCTCTAAGTAATTAAATAACCAAGTGACTGAGCACTCCTAATGTGCATCCAATACAACTGGTACTGTTTCCAAATTAACAAACACGTTACAAAAGGTTCTTCTTAACATATTTCTCTTGTAATTGCCATGTGAAGCATAGCCCCTGGGGAGATTGAATTGGGGATACATCTATAAAAGATGAACGGAAGGCTGGACTAAATTTGTGGCCAGCCTGATCCAACTTGGGTCCTACCCAAGATAGACAGACTGGTTCTTTGGCTGGTCCACATTGGGTTGGGTTGTGGTTGAGATATGACATCTCTAAAACATAAAGGCTAAGCTCATTCTTACTATGACCCATGGCATGTGTGTATGGGGGAGGGGTTGAAGGGGCAGTAACCCCAGGCATCCAAACAGGGTGGTGAGCATCCAATCAGAGAGGGAAATAAGAAAATGATTTTGAAATTTATATTCAAATTGAATAGTGTTTATTTCATGCTTTATCTGTGTTTACATATTCAAAATATCTCTCATTATTAGGCCTTATACTCGAGTCTTTGGGGCATGCAATCAAGGAGCTGGCCCTGAGCATCACTAGACCTCTGCACGCCTCTGCCTCGGACCTCTGTTAATCTCTGGAAAGGTTAGTTTTTGCAGGGCACTCTCAGCTGTGGGATAATCATCTGGGTCAGGCTCAGGAGCATGGTACTGCCATTACTTGTAACAGGCCACATGTGTCTCCGGTCAGCAGCTTGGGGCACTTGTTACTTTTAACTAGCCAATAACATGTCTCCAGCCATGGTCTTTAGCACATACTATAACATCTACAATGGACTGTCCTGCCATAAATCCAAAATGACAGTCATAACAACTGATGATGCTCTTCAGTCTCCTTTATTGTACTCTCTCCTAGAACGCTGTGTCATGCCCTAACAGTTTCAAGTATTCATTACGTACCACACTGGAAACCATCAATGAACAGTGCAAACATTCCTCCACTGGTCTGGACTGTTCTCATCCTGTGGCATGCTGTGATATACATTTGCTAACGCACTTCTTCCTGTTTTTTTTTTCAGCATATTTCTAAGCACTCCAGGACCAGGAGTTTTTCCTATATTTGTGTTTTTTGAGAAATGCCAAATCTAGCAATCACATTGTATTTGTGTGTTTGTGCATATTCACATCCTTTTATAATTCCTTTTTCTTATTTTTTTCTGTATTAATGATATTCTTTAGATGCAGGCTGTTGCCCACCTTTGCTGTGAGTTTTCACCAATTTAAGTATGTATGTCTCTATGCATGTACAAATGTATATAATTGATATATATGTATATATGTATACATACATATACATATATATGTGTGTGTGTGTATATATGTGTATGTGTATATATGTGTATATATGTGTATATATATGTATATATATATTTGTACATATATATGTGCATATACATGTATATATTTGTATATATATGTATATAGATATATATGTGTGTATATATATATATAAATAAATAAATAAATAAATATAATATGCATGTATATGTGTATGTATATATATATATATATATATATATATATATATATATATATATATATATATATATATATATATATATAATGAATATATATAAACACACACACACACACACACACACACACACACACACACACACACACACACACACACACACACACACACACACACACACACGCACGCACGCACGCACGCACGCACGCACGCACGCACGCACGCACGCACGCACGCACGCACGCACGCACGCACGCACGCACGCACGCACACAAAACACAATACATTAACCATTTGCATCTGACAATAATAATTTCCTTCCTAATAAAGTCATTGTAATGAAACAAAAAATAAATTCTTAAAATTTATTTTGGTATCATTCCACCATTTAAAAATTACACAAGCAAGCATTAATTTCCATATCCCAACTGCAAAAGAGAGAAAAAAAGTAATTCAATGTCAAGTTTACCTGGATTGACAAATTAATCTATATACACTCAAAAAGACCATTCCATATATGGCCTCTGATTCTGAACTTTACTTCAGTATATATACATTTTTTTTTTTTTTTCAATATAAGTAAACTTCCTAGGAATTCAAAAAAGAAGAGAAAGTACATAAAAAAGTACCACTCTCTTCATTTTAGCCAACAAAAGACCCCAATAACACACCTGCCAATAATCCTATTATCTTCAGAAGAACCCTGCATCAGTGTATAACCTTTTTGTACTTCTTGACGTGGACGTACTTCTTGACAACGTGTACGTCATTTTCTTCCATCTCGGTGAGGTTCATCATCTTAACTTTGTCATATGCACCTTCGAGGGGAGAAAAACACCAGATAAATTATTACATTATTACTAAATAAGGGAAAATACCTTGCTGCAAGTACACTAATTAAGAATCAACTTTTAATGTATTGAATGAATCTTTCAAATGATGCCTTTGTTAAAAGAAAGAGAAAGAGAGAGGGGGAAGCAGGGGGGAAGCAGGGAGGGAGGGAAGAGAGAGGGAGGCGAGGGAAGAGGGAGGAGAGAGGGAAGGAGAGAGGGAAGGAGAGAGGGATGGGGAAAAGGGGAGAGGGGAGGGGAGAGGGGAGAGGGGAGAGGAGAGGAGAGGAGAGGGGAGAGGAGAGAGAGGGGAGAGGGAGAGAGAGAGGAGAGGGAGAGGAGAGGGGGAGAGGAGAGGGAGAGAGAGGGGGAGAGGAGAGGGAGAGAGAGGGGGAGAGGAGAGGGAGAGAGAGGGGGAGAGGAGAGGGAGAGAGAGGGAGAGAGAGGGGGAGAGGAGAGGGAGAGAGAGGGGGAGAGGAGAGGGAGAGAGAGGGGGAGAGGAGAGGGAGAGAGGAGAGGGAGAGAGAGGGGGAGAGGAGAGGGAGAGAGGAGAGGGAGAGAGAGGGGGAGAGGAGAGGGAGAGAGAGGGGGAGAGGAGAGAGAGAGAGAGGGGGAGAGGAGAGGAGAGGAGAGGAGAGGAGAGGAGAGGAGAGGAGAGGAGAGGAGAGGAGAGGAGAGGAGAGGAGAGGAGAGAAGAGAAGAGGAGAGGGCGGCGGGGGGGGGGGGGAGAGAGAGAGAGAGAGAGAGAGAGAGAGAGAGAGAGAGAGAGAGAGAGAGAGAGAGAGAGAGAGAGAGAGAGAGAGAGAGAGAGAGAGAGAGAGAGAGAGAAAAGAGAGGGAAGGGGGTATGTGAGAAGAGAGAGCAAAAAGAAAAACAGAGAGAAGAGAGAGAATGGGTAATTGAGTAAAAGAGACAAAGAAACAGAGAAGAAAAGAATGAGAAAACAGAGAAGAGACACACAAAGACAAAATGAGACATTATTGAAAAAAAAAACTACTCACCCCTATTGGGTCCTTTCTTCACTCCAGAACGATATAAAACAGACACATGGACTCCACATAATCTCAGCGATTGTATCATGTAATCCATGTATCGGTGTAGGTAAAACTCGTCGATCACAAGGCTCTTTAATCCACGTAAGTACTTAAATGTCACTTCGTCCTGCAAGAAAAGGCTGTTGTAGTTTTCAAAACATTTGGATTTTGAAGAAATGAACAAAACATTTGATACATCATCTATGACAATGATCATACACAAACAAAATTATATACAACAATTCTGAAGTAAATTCTGCTGTGCACCCGTGTAAGCGCATACACAGAAAACGCACACAGACACACATACCACCCATTCCAATTTGCCCTCACCTGAAGATCCATCAGCATGACGGGCACGTCTGTACAATGGCGAATCAGCTGTTTGTAATCAATGTCTCTATCCATGAGGAGAGCATCACTGTGTGCAGGTAGCTCACGCGGCACATCCTCATGGCACGAGATTACCGACAGGTGTGTCAGTTTCTTTAACACAGCTAGGGACCCTCCTATGCATCCATAGACCTGTGCGTATGAGAAAGGATTCAATGTTGTGTGTCATTTCTAGTGATAGTTGCAACTAGCTTAAATTCTTTCCACTTTCTTCCCCAAGAAAGCAGGAATTCTTTGTTATTTTCACTCTTATAGAGGTACCTATTATTTTGAAATCTGTTTGTCCAAGTTAATCTACATCTCATTCTCTTTAAGTGAGAGATCTTAATGATGCAATCAGCTAGGAATAACTTATGAAATAATACATAGCAAACCATACACACTTGTTAATAGAAAGATATATAATTTTCTCTGTCCTTCCATTAACTTTTATTAAAAAGTACTTATATAAAAAAAAGAAAAAGAAAAAGAAAAGGAGAAAAAAAATATATATATTCACAGAAATCAACCACTTTTCTCCAGTAAAAATACTCCCCCTCCCCTCTAAAACACCAACCAACACAATCCACTCACCCAAACAGACCTCACATCACCCTCCTAACCATAAAAATTGTCCTCCTCTCCCCTTTCCCTTCCCTTTCCCCCTCCCCCTCCCCAGCCCAACCCCCCAACCATGAACAAACCCGATAATTTTTCTCCAACCTCCTAATGCCCCCCCCCCTCCTCACTTTCTCCAAAAGTGCTACACTTGCCAAAAATGCTGGTGGAGCTAGAAGAGTGTTGCTCAGGTACAGTTCCTTAACCCAGGGGAAAGCGGAGAGGAAATTGACGATCTTGTCCGTGCTGTACTCCTCCTGAACATTGTTGGACATGAACTCTAGGGTCAGGTTCTTGATGGACGGGAACATGGACATTTTCTGAGGGTAAATGGCCGAGATGGAATGGTTAGATTACAAATTTAAATCTTTTGGACAAGATCTACAGCAAATCATTTAAAAATCCCCAGCAATTTATGAGCATCAAAACAAAGAGAAGGCAATCATATTTTTCTATGAAAAGCAAGTAAAAAAAAAAAAAAAAATCCAATGGTTATGTCAAAATAAATCAAATGATGTCCTGGATAAACTATAAATCCTAATTTAGAGCCTCTTTCTTTTCTTAACCACCATTTCACAAAAAATAAACCTTTCCTATTTACATACCTCCTACTATGTCTCTGAACACAGGAAAGTAAACTATACAACAGTGGCAGAGAGAGAGACTGATAGAGAAAGAGAAACAAGGACAAAGATCTGGCCCTGTGTCACCTTTGCATCCTCCTCGGGGACATCACCCTCAAAATAATTGACGGGGAGGTTGAACCGCACAATGTCCTGGGGCATGACGCGGAGGTTTAGGATCTCCAAGCTGGCCATTTCCGCCAGCAGCACTGTCAACTCCAGGTCTGTGAGGGCCATTGCCTCCAGGTCAAGCTTCTTTACCTGTTTCATCGGAGCAATCTGAAGAAGAGATTAGTTTCATGCACTTCATTATTGCTACTAATGTGGCAAAATGGAGACTAACTATCTATACAAAGGCTGATTGATATGGTAAAAACATATCTTGAATGATAAATTATCAAATGATTCCCAACATACTGATGTGTCAGGTCATTAGCAGAAAACACATGATACTCACTGAGCACAGGAGGGGTATACTTGGCCTAATATTTTCTGTGTTCATGAGTCTCATATATGACAGTTTGGGGCATGTCTTTGTTGCCCGTTTGATCTGATCAAAATTCATGTCTTGGCAATTCACGGCCAGGACGGTCACATTTAACTTGCGGCTCCCATTACCTCCATTCTGGGGGGGAGAAGTAAAAATAGTGCCAAAGATCAAATAAATATCTCTGATAAAACAATTAGCTGTGTTTATAAAACATCACAAAGAAAATTAAATATAAACAGTCTTGTTTACATATGAACTTGTATGTCAACATGTTTCAAATATGAGAAAAAAAAAAAAAAAAAAAAAAAATACAATTTTTTTTTCATGAAAACTAATCAAGATAGAACAAGTACCAAATACCAACAATTATACTGATTATAAAAATAGAAAAATAATAAATAATGATACTCATACCTCCTACTTAAGACTGACCATATATAACAGGAGGAACAAATGGGCCCAACTCAGCTAACGGCCCAAAATACACACTTTTACAAACAACCTGTGCAGAATGAGAGACAAACCCTCGTTTGTCGTTCACGATACAGAATGGCATCCATCGTGTTCAAGAAAATGTATCCTGCTTTACCTTGTGCTTGGCTTCCATATCCAGCAGGTAGAGCACAGCGTCAAACGTATTCCAGTAAGTAAGAGTCTCGACTGTCTCCATCTTGGGCTGCAGGGCTAAGGCAACGGCTCCCACTGGTATGCGCATCGCATTCTGGCTTTTGAGCAGCATGTTGTTCCGCAATACCTCCAGGTGTGGAAGGGCTAATTGCCAGCTTGAATTTTCCTGCAAGGTGAGAGAAAGAGAGA
>NC_091585.1:4698870-4708870 GCF_042767895.1 Penaeus vannamei
GGGTATTCTAGTTTTTACACGTTATACTTCTTCTTTGCTATTTCTTATTCCCATTCTGATATCCTGGAAATTTCTGTTCAATTCTCTTAACCTTTCTTTGCCTCAAGAAAGTTTAATTTTGAACTACTGCAAAATATTCATCTAACATCTACACCCTTTCATCCTGAGCTTGTAGTAGTTCCTATACTTCGTTTAATTTGAGATACTTTTGTAAATCAATCTTGTTCGCTGTACTGACTTTCTCCTCTGGTCCGAGGACACGCGCCTACTTGAGAGAGAGAGAGAGAGAGAGAGAGAGAGAGAGAGAGAGAGAGAGAGAGAGAGAGAGAGAGAGAGAGAGAGAGAGAGAGAGAGAGAGAGACAGACAGAGAGACAGAGAGAGAGAGAGAGAGAGATGAGCGGAAAGAAAAAGAGATGTAGAGAGAGTGGGGGATTGAATAGAGAAACACTCCGAAACAGAGATTCATCTTGCAGAAAAGGACACAATGATATTGGAAATAAAAGTAAACACAATTTCTATTTCCATCGGAAACAATAAAATCTAGTCCATATGTTTCTTCTTTAAAACTACATTTTCATCGTAAGCAGAGAAGAATAGCATATTCACACAGGTAGAGAGAGAGAGAGCTGGAGAAAGAGAGAAAGTAAAGAGAGAGCTGGAGAAAGAGAGAGTAGAGAGAAAGAGGAGAGGGACGTAGAGAGGCGTCAGACAGAGAAAGAAAAACATAAAGAAAACGAGAAAATGAGATATACATATATTTACATAAAGCGAGTGAAAGATCGAGAGTTTGAAAGAGGTAGAGTCACCAAGACTATCATTTTTTCCCCGGAAATAAACAATACTGATAATCAAAATGTTTCTCAACAATGGAAATACTATAACCTAGTCTAGGTAACTATCGTCCTTAAAACAATCGTAAAAAAAAAACATTATTACAGCAACTACAAGGGTTTTGGACACGAATGACGAGCTTGTCAATTAACACTAAGTAAGCCTATATCATTACGAATTTTCTTATTGGTAATAAAATACATCACAACCTATACCATGAGGTCAATATATATATATACAATTGTATTCATGAACCAAAACTGAAATGATTTACGAAGGAAACGCACTTGTATCCATTAAAATTCGTAATTACTGTGAACAGCAAGTCATTGAGAATTTAGAGCAACTAATTGAGAATTCTCATGTAGAAATCAGGGAATTTTCGTTATTTTTAAGCCTGCATCTCATACCCTACTCACCAATGACAAGAATTAGAAAGCATTGATAATGATGATTTTGATAAAAAAAGGATGTTGATTATAACTATGATGGTAACGAGAAGAAGGAAGAGTATTTATCACAATAACAACAATAATTATGGAAATTTTAGAAAAAATAGATGATTGTTACCATAATACTTGATCAAATCAGCAATGATATAAAATATGCATTTAGGATTGATAATAACCTCTCTCTCTCTCTCTTTCTTTCTTTCTTTCTTTCTTTCTCTCTCTCTCTCTCTCTCTCTCTCTCTCTCTCTCTCTCTCTCGCTCTCTCTCTCTCTCTCTCTCTCTCTCTCTCTCTCTCTCTCTCTCTCTCTCCCTCTCCCTCTCTAAAATCAAGCAAGAAATGTCATTATTACATCCTACCATTCTTATTGTTATTATTCATTTTATTATAAATTATTGCTAATATTAGTACTATTATTTCCATCATCTTCATATCTAGTATTATTAGTATTGCTTTTGTTATCATTATTATTATTGTTATCGTTACCACTGCATTTACTATGCATATATCAGAGTAACAAATGAGAGCCAAGTTGAATACGTCAAGGCTGAATGCTGCATTTGACTATACTGATGACTCTCCCGGCGTCGAGCGACATCGGCGGAATGGGCAAAGTCGTGACTGCGTTGCCTTTTATGGCCTTTCAACTTGACTTGTTGTTAATGTCACGTGAAATAAACAACTGGCGGGGACACACACACACACACACACACACACACACACACACACACACACACACACACACACACACACACACACACACACACACACACGCACACACACACACGCACACACACACACACACACACACACACACACATACACACGCACACACACACACACGCACACACACACACAAACGCACACACACACACACGCAAACACACACACACACACACACACACACACACACACACGTGTTGTTTTCAAGTCTCAGTGATTATGGGTAATATCATGGCAGACGTCGCTCTTTTATGTGACGGAACATATATACATATATGCTCGGGTATTTATTGTATAATTCATTGTACAATCCTCAACAAAATGAATTTTCAGTTTACTAAAGAGTAGAATTCTACTTTACAAATGAAACTAAGAAATATAATTTAGGGACTAATGTTGCCTCGTCGTGACGTCAGAGATTGTTCTTTAATTATGTTTTAAGGTAACAGATGTCTCTCTTTTTCCTCTTCATCATCGTCCTCTTTTAATGTCTGCTTAATTGAGTAGGCTGTGTGGAATTCACGATGAACAGATTGCAACAGGAACAACGAAGGGAAGGGCAAGAAAACACACGAATATGCATATTCGTGTGTTTTCTTGCCCTTCCCTGAGTAGGCTGTGTAAACCTGTGTTTATCCTCAAATATTTTTAGTTTGTTTGAATGCTTATCAACAGGATTATATAAAAAATATATATGGCCTTTTTAAGTAAATTACATCTACGCATCAGTTTGATTTACAAGAACTGTGATTTATAAGCTTGTGTGAAGATTTTCAATATTAGAGATATAAAACAAAGTTGAACAAATTGAAAATAAAGTAAAATGTCTTATTCTTAAGTTACTGAGAACATAATGAGACAACCCATGATCACAAAAATAAGGAAATTTGTCAAAAATTTATATTTTTTTAACATAGATTTCATGAGTAACATACTACAGGTCATCAGTCAAACGTAATATATAGTTTCGGGTGAGACAACAATCGATAAAAAAACCTCTTCGCAATATAATTTTGAAAGTTGCTAATAATAATAAAATTATTAGGCAAGAGTAGTAAATCTCTGTCATATATCTGTTATTATATATTACCTTAATTGAGTGAGCTGTGCAATCAAAGGCATTTTATCTCTCATGTTATTCAATTTGCATATTTTGGCTTTGAGTGTTTGTCGACAAGATTAGACAAAAGTTCCCTGAGGCTGTGCAATCAACATCTATCTATTTATTCTTCACACTAATTTTTGTTTGTTTGTTAACCAGATTTACGCTAAAAGTTACGAATGGATCATGACGAAATTTTAAGCCTGGTTTACCTATGGAGCAAAATCTACGGTTAATGAATAATGTTTTTGTGTAAAAAGATGGATCCTTAAGATAAATTTCATTGTAATGGCATTGATAATAACAAAGAGAGAGGAGGAGGCAGAAGCAGAGAGAGGGAGAGAAATCCAAGAAATGTCGAGGACAAAAATGCGGAAAGATTTTGATATGATTGATAAGAATATTTGTTTTATCGGCCGGTGTGATTTGCACGACCGTCGTAAACACAGTGAAAAGAATCATTCTTATTTACCCGACGGTCGTGTACCGAGGAAGAGGAAGACAGAGATTTAAGTCATCTGTGGGCTTTAAACATTATTAGATTTGGAAAGCAATCTGAGAGGCAGCAGTATTTTCTATATGTTTTCTATATATATATATATATATATATATATATATATATATATATATATATATATATATATATATATATATATTAATTCATCTGTTAAAGAGAATGCCACATGCAACTAGGAATCTAATTGTTATTAAACTAATTACCAATGGTTCTAAATCATAGCTCAAAAAACAAACAAGCTAATGACAACAAATACCTATATATGAAATATATATATATATATATATATATATATATATATATATATATATATATATGAAAAAGTACCAAAAATATTTTATCAAACCATTTATATCTGTGATCATTGCCTGCCTCTATGTCCTCAATCATTAATATGAGACGTTTCAGTATACTGTTCTTCCGTTTTCAATAATCTAATTGGTTTATTTAACTTATTTTAACTTAATCTCCAATACTGAGAAGCAATTTTTGTATAACTGTCTTTTGCAACATGGAAAGAATTTTGATAGACCAACCAATACTTTCAACAGGACCTCGACCTTCTTATTAACACTATTATAAGAGTAGGTAACTCAGCATTAAAATTTCCTCATGATCCGTTTGTAACTTTTAGCGTAATTCTGGAAACAAACAAGAAACAAACAAGAATTAGGTGTAAGAAGAATTAGATGTTGTTTGCACAGCCTAAGGTAAATTTTGGCTAATCCTGTTGACAAACATTTAAACCAAAAATAAGCAAATTGGATAACATGATCGTTAACTGCCCTTGATTACACAGTGTACTCCATCAAGTAGATATAAAGAGAAAAAGACAATCTAAGCCATCTGGTGACGTAAAACATCAGATTAGGGTAGTCTGACGTCACGACCAGGAAACATTATTAATTTGATTACCATCAGTTTGAGGTATTTCTGATATCAAAAATTGCATACAAACAAGAGTGCATTGTACAAAACATGTTATCCGAATATATATATATATATATATATATATATATATATATATATATATATATATATAATATACATATATATATATATATATATATATATATATATATATATATATATATATATATATATATTACATTTGCTTGCGGACATTACTCATTAAATCTATATTGAAACAATTATCAAAGATCTTTGATAAAATTCTTTTTTTTTTTTTTTTTTTTTTTTGTATGATCATGGGTTGTTTCTTTCTTTTCTCAATCAGTTATTTTCTATTTTCCAATATTTATTTTTTCAACTTGGCTTTATACCTCAAATATTTACAATCTTCACTTAAGCTTATAAATCAGTGTTCGGGGTTTAATGTTAAATTTCATAAATCCACCTTTGTTCTTTTCAAATATCCCAGACTAGAGTGACTTGTCTAAGGTTTAACCAAAACACCTTACTTCATACTGTAAAACCTATTCACAAATATGTACATATGTCGAGGTGTCTCGGAAAATACAAAAATAGCCAAAATGATAAAGACTGCGAGTAATGCGAGCAAATTCAAGTTCAAAACACGATTTCCGATCCAGGATGGGACAGCATAAGCAATCCGTCTTCGCCAGCTCGCCTTGGGACGGTTCCTTGCTTGTGTGGAGTCACGCGCACACAATGCTTGAGGATAAACAACCCATGAAAGCGGACAAATCATTCAAAAAAGGCTGTAAACAAGGTATAATTTACATTATACCTTTGCCACAACATTACTGCTTAGGTGCACACAAAATTATTAAACAAAACATTGCTTTAAACCAATAAATAAGCTAGACAGAAAATTTACCAGAAAACAAAACAGACAGGCTTAATGAGACGGTGCAGAGATCGGAGCTGAGTGAGATGGCCATAGCTTAGGTGGTTCCCAAATAATCTCTGGGCGACACCGGATGCTTTCATAAATAGGGAAATAACACCAACCCTTAACATAGCAATTGTAAATCAACCTGATACGTAGATGTAATTCACTTAACAAGATGGCATTTAAATATAATTCTGTTGATAAACATTCAAGCATAAAAAGTTAATTAAATAGTTTGACAGATAAATGCCCCTGATTAAACAGCGTACTCAATTAAGCAGAGATTGAAAGAGGATGATGAAGAAAGAGAGAGAGAGAGAAAATATCTGTTATCTTAAAACGTGTTTAGAGAACGGTCTCTGCCATCACGAGGAAGCAACAGTAATTTGTAATATATAAGTAACAAAATATTCGAGATATAAAGCAAAGTTGAACAAGTAATATGATGGAGAAATAGAAAATAAAATAAAATAGAAATGTATGCCATAAATTAGTGATTAAGAGAATAAAGAGACAATCCATAATCTTAAAAAAAAAAAAAAAAAAAAATATATATATATATACACATATATAAATAAATAAATAAATATATGTATATATATATATATATATATATATATATATATATATATATATATATATATATATATATATATATCTATCTCTCTCTCTCTCTCTCTCTCTCTCTCTCTCTCTCTCTCTCTATATATATATATATATATATATATATATATATATATATATATATATATATAGAGAGAGAGAGAGAGAGAGAGAGAGAGAGAGAGAGAGAGAGAGAGATTTCAAGTAATAACGTACTGAAGGTCGGCACTCAAATGTAATATATAAGCTCGAGTATATGATAATATAACATTAAATGTAAGGATATAATTTTTACAAAAATCTTCGTATTGATGGTTATCAAATTAATAGTCTGTAAGTTATCATATCACTATCTAAAAGCAGGATTATACTTCATAGATGGAAAATGATGTATGTATTAGGAAATACTGGTACTCTAATCTAATGGTTCACGCCAACAGATGTCAACATCAACATCGCTACTTGGAATGTAAGAGGACTAACTCAACCTGCTAAATTGACAAATGTAATTCAGGAGATGGAAGAACTAAATGTGGATATCCTGGGCGTGGCAGAGACATTCTGGAAAGAAGCAGGCAAATTTGATACAAGCATCTTAACATCAGATAACAAATATAGTGATATTTTCTGGAGGAGATAGAAGCAGGAGAGGTGTGGCAGTTATGCTGAAAGAAAGTTACTAACAAGATCTTGCATTATAATACTTGCAGTGAAAAAATAATGGCCTTGAAATTGAAAGGAAACAGAAATGATATACTTATTATCCAGATTTATGCACCTAATGAAGATGACAGCGATGAAGAGAAGGAAATTTTTTTATGAAGAGCTCAATAACATCATTTCAGAAAATAAGAAATTTACAGACACTTTACTGGTTCTAGGGGATTTCAATGGAAGAGTAAGTAATAGGAAAGAGGATAATATTTGTGGCCTGTTTGGACTTGGTGACGCAAGAACTGATAATGGAGAAGGAATAAGTTATTAGTGGCAAACACGTGGTTCCAACAGAAGGAAAAAGCTAGACACACTTGGACATCACCAGATGGACAAACTAAGAATCAAATTGATTACATCCTAGTCAGTGCCAGATTTAGAAACAGCATAAGAAATTGTAAAAGTAGACCTGGTGCTTACTGCGGTTCAGATCATAACCCAGTTATAGTAAACCTCAATATCAGATTTTAGAATATCAAGAAGAAAAAGTCAGATGTCAAAAGATGGAATGTGGATGCTCTAAAGCAAGAAAGCGTAAGAATGGAATATGCTGAGAAAAAGGAAGATAAAGCGAAGAACATCTTAGAAGAAAACTACCAAAATGTAAATCAGACCTGGAAGCGAATGAAAGAATGTATTACTGTTGCTGAAAACATAATTAGAACAAAAGTAGTAGATAGAAAACGACAATGGATGACTTGCGAAATCTTAAACATGATGTCAAAAAGAAAAGAGATGAGAAACCAGGGTAAAAAAGATGAACTAACAGTAATGAATAGGAAAATAAAGAAGGAATGTAGGAAAGCGAAAGAGGAATATTAGAAGAAAAAATGCAAAGAACTGGAAGACTTAGGTGCAATTCGTAGTCCACATGTCTACAAGAAAATTAAGGAATTCAAAACAAGGAAACCTAGGATCAACTTAGGAATGCCAGATAAAAATGGACAGCTGTTGCATGAAGATGAACAAATAAATAAAAGATGAGAAGAATACATAGGAGAAGAAGTTTATTATGATGATAGACCTGAAAACACTGTGTCACCAAAATACCAAAAAGTTAAAGAAACTACATTACTGAAGAAGAACTACAAGATACAATTAAGAACCCACCCAAAAATAAGGCAGAAGGGTGTGATAATATTCCAGCAGAATTTTGCCAAAGCCTAGACACTGAAGCAAGAAATGTTATGCTCAAAGTCATTGATGAAATTTATGAGACTAGTATTCTCCCTGAAAATTTTGTGCAAAGTATTTTCATACCTATACCTAAAGTTAATAAAGCCAAAAATTGTGGTGACTTTCGAACAATTAGCCTAATCAGTCATGCTTCAAAAATACTTCATTTTATTAAAAATCGAATCACACCCATAGTTGAAGCCAGCATTAGTGAAAGCCAGTTAAGGTTAAGAAGTGGAAGAGGAACAAGAGATGGACTTTTTATCTTAAGAACAATTAATGAAAGGATGATAGAAAGGCAGGAATAAATATATCTTTGTTTCATAGATTACACTGAAGCTTTTGATAGAATTAACCATGTTAAATTGATAACAATCATGAAAAAAGCTAACATTCCGGATCAAGAGAGAAGAACAATTGCAAACCTATATTGGAACCAAAAAGCAGTGGTAAGAACAAGAAGTGGTGATACAGGAAAAATTAAAATCAGAAGAGGCGTAAGACAGGGGTGCATACTGTCACCGATACTCTTAACCTTTATAGTGAATTCCTAATACAAGAGGCATTAGAATCAACCAAAGGCATTAAAATTAATGGAATCAATATAACTAACATCCGATATGCAGATGACATTGTCCTATTAGCAGAAAGTGAAGATGAATTACAAGGTATGATTAATAAACTATGTGATACTTGTGCTAATTATGGTATGTCTCTGAATGCAAAGAAAACAAAAGTGATGCTTATAAGAAAAGGTAATGAAGATCATGCAGCGGTTAATATCAAGGCAGAAGGAACTAGACTCGAGGAAGTAGAAGAATACAAATACTTAGGGCAATGGATAACAGCAGATGGAAGATGCTTAGAGGAAGTAAAAAGAATTGGTAGAGCCAAAAGTGAATTCTTGGAGCTGAAAGAACTTATACGTAAAGACCTCAACATTAAATTGAAAAAGAGGATTCTCGAAACTTACATCTTTTCGATAGTCAGCTATGGCTCTGAGAGTTGGACATATGGAAAAGAAGTCATCAGAAAAATAAGAGCTTTTGAAAACTGGTGCTATAGGAGAATTTTGAGAATTAGCTGGAAAGATCATGTAACAAATGAAATGGTTGAACAACGGATGGGCTGCCAGATGAAGTTGGCAACAAGGTTGTGTCAAAGGAAGGCCAGGTTTGCAGGACACATAATGAGAGGATCTAGTGGAGGGCTGGCTAGTCTAGTTACTGAAGGCACCATCGAAGGAACGAGGGGCAGAGGAAGACTTAGAAGAACTTGGGGAAAGGACATAACAACATGGACTAAGACGGAAAATCTCGGAATTGCCAAGAGAAAAGCGGAGAATAGAAGTTTGTGGCGCAGTGTTGTTGTCAACCTTCAGATCGAAGAAGACACTGGATGAAGATGATGATGTCATAGATCTCTCTCTGTCTGTCTTTTCTTTTCATTTTTATATTTTTTAACTGAGTACGCTGTGTATTCAAGGGCATTTATCTTTCATGTTATTCAATTTGCTTAATTTGGATTTGATTGTTTCTCAACAGGATGGGGCAAAAGTTCCCTTAGGCTGTGATATCAACATCTGTTAGGTCTTACACCTGTTTTTGTTTGTTTGTTTGTTTGTTATTTGTTACCAGAATTACGCTAAAAGAAACAAATGGATCCTGAGGAAATTTTAATGCTGGGTTACATATAGGGCATAATATACGGTTAATAAATAGATACTATTTTAAGTGTAATAAGATGGATCCTTCATACCAAAATTTATTGTAATGGTCTTAATAATGATAAAATTGAGGTCTTGTTGGAAATATTGGTTGGCTTTTCAAAATTCCTCAAAAGTTACAAAAGCCTTATTTGTGCAAAAATTGCTTCTCAATAATGTTGAGATAGTACAAAGTAGAATTAATCAAGTAGAATATTGGGCAAGGAAGAACTATAAACTGAAATATGTTATACACCAATGATTGAGGACATAATCTTTTGAGAACTAAAAGAAAATAGAATAAAATAGGTGTCTCATCCTTGCATGGTTGGGAACATATGGAGACAACCCATCGTACAAAA
>NC_091585.1:4713870-4717193 GCF_042767895.1 Penaeus vannamei
AATTAAAATAAATTGTCTTGAATAAACCCCCTTTTAACGACAAACTTGGTCCCTATTGCAGGGGAGGGCAAGAAAAGTACCAAGGAAAATGCGGTGTCAAATAACATTAATAATATAACACAACATAAGGATGATAATTCACATCATTATTCACTGCATTGTACGGGCAGGGACTTATCCATTGATTAGTAATTGTATATTGTCCATTTTGTGTATCATCGATGTTATTTAACGCCGCATTTTCCCTAGAACCTTCCATGCCCTCCCCTGCTATCGGGGCCAAGTTTGTCGCCAAAGGGGGGTTTCCGCCAAATAAAACCTACACATTTGCATCGCAGACAGCGAGAGGAATCCAGCGATGCTAATTTCGTCGGGATCCACTTGCCCGACGTATTCCAAAGAATTACCCATCCAACGTTATAAAGTTGGCGACGAACACGGACGAACACACACGCACGCGCGCGCTCTGTGTGTGTGTGTGAGGATTAATTAGAGCAACGCAAATGGTGACGAAGAATGAAACGACTTCAAGCAGAGTTGGGAAACGAGCGAAATATGACAACGGCTGTTACGACGAGAGCACTTATGCCGCACCGCCGCCATGTCAACCACAGGCCACGCCCAAATTTCTCAACGGAAGGAAGTCCGGAAGAAATAGCAAGGAATTGGAAAGACTGGCCAGAAGCATTCGAAGTATTCCTGAAACAGTCCGAATTGGGATGAGACGATCTTAGGAAGCTCGTGTTCCTGAATACTGCAAGAATCCCGGTACAGAGAGTTTTAAAGAGCTGCCAAAAGCTTCCAACATTAAAACCTATTCAGAAAACCATTGTCGCACTCACCACATGTTTTATTCGTGATCGAAACATCCGTTATGAATGATTTTTCTTTTATGGTTTATACAAAGAGCAAACGAACCAATTAGTTCTACCAATTCAATAAGTACAATAAAGGCTTTAATGAGGATATTTGCAACTCATGGCATTCCAGAGCAGATGGTTTCTGACAATGGAACTCCGTTTAACTCCAAGGAATTTCAGTCTTTTTGTAAAGCTAACAATACCAAACATACTTTTAGTGCAACATACCATACAAATAGCGAGGCTGAACGTTTTGTTCAAACTTTCAAGAGTAATGTGAAGTGTAGATAAAGCCACCAGTTCCACCGTTGGGAAATGCATTGATAGATTTCTACTGAGGACTTGAAGTCTTACGTGAAATATATAGGGAATGCATTTCATTTTGTCCCGCTGGAAGAGTACCAATTTTTTTTATGAAATGATCTCTTCTGGTGTATTCATGGATTGTCTTTATCATCTCTGTTTCCTAAAGCATCACAAGCATTTCAATTTAACGATATATCTCAATTATCGTCGTTCTTGGCACTAAAAACGAAGGGATTAGACGACGACCCTCCATGACCCTCCAACGCGCTGCACGAAACCCGACACAACGGATATTTATTGAAGAAAATGCAGCTCGTTGGGACTTTCGTTGCGCAACTAAAAAGGCCCTTGATGCAACTCTCTCAAGCAGGCCAAAGGAAGTACCAACGCTATTTTTTCTAACGCTTGGAAGAAGTGTTCAGTAACTCTGCTATTATTACGTCATCGTTTAAAGTCCGCCCTTCTAAATGATAATAATGATAATAGTAATAATCATGATGATAATAGTTATAGTAATAAGGCTAATGATAACAGTAACAGTGAAAATACTAATGATAATGATAGTGATATTAATAATAATAATAAGAGTAATAATAATAAGGACGATAGTGATAATGACAATAATGATAATAAAGATGATAACAATGGTAATGAAAATAGTGATAATGGCAATTAATAAGAATAATGATAATAACTGTAGTAAAAATTATGATGATAATAATGATAGCAATAAAGTAACAAAAGCAATCACAGTAAAAAAAATATAATGACAGTAATGATAATACTGATGATGAAAATGATAACGACAATAACAAAAATATGTTCACATGGAGGTTACTGCCATTCTCAAAAGTCAATTCAAAATCGCAAAATATTCCATACTATAAGATTAAAGAGCCTTTGTCCCGTGGAAAGGGTTTAAAGCGATAAAACCATCCGCATATCGAGTTATGTTCTGACCTTTTGGAAGCCATTGTGCATATCTGAAACATTTTCAGACTTTCATCGCCCTCTGACCTTTATGAATATGCTTTGGGGCCCAGAATAACCTGAATTTTCTTTCTTTTTTTATTTATGCAAATGTTTCATGTGTCATGAATTCCCCCAAAATGAGATTTGGAAAGTTTGTGTTTCTGTCATCGGTTGATAGGATTCTGGGCTGAATGTGCTCATAAACAGTGCTGGATGAGATGTAACTTATTTTCGCACATTTCGACCAAAATATTTAGATATTTTGAATGGGTGTTGTATTTATATATCAATAGTTTGCAAAATTGACACACACAAGATATAAACTTTTGATGGTACAATTGATGAAAGTTAAAACAGATTACATACATAGCATATGATAAAGGTATAAATGAGAAGTATGGTGAATAGACAACATCGCTTAATATCAATATTTTTCTGGTAAATAGTAAAGGGAATTGATTCACACATTTCACAGCAATATTGGTAACGGATATCATAATATGCATTGCAATACTCAAATAAGTATAACGTGTTATTGCAACGTCAGTATATGTGTTTTAGTCGTATATATAAAGAAAAAAAAATAACTGCATGACAAATGGAGGTGAAGTAAAGCGTAAGAATTTCATTAAAGAGATTTTTACATTCCATAAACTCCCTTTCTCCCTCACTCTCGTTTTCTCTCTCTCCTTCCCTTTCCCTCTCTCCTTCCTTCCATAAATTTCTGTGTTTTTGTATCTGTCTTTTTATCTGTCTCTCTCTCTCAATCTTCATTTCTATTTCTCTTCCCCCATCTCTCTCTCTCTCTCTCTCTCTCTCTCTCTCTCTCTCTCTCTCTCTCTATCTATCTATCTATCTATCTTCCCTCCCTCCCTTCCCTCCGGCCTTTTCTCCTCCCTCTCTTCCTCTTCTCATTTGCAGTTCCAAACAAAAAATAAGCGATGATTGCCTAGCTAATGAATCTGCCATGGCCGAGGCGACGTTACAGGGGGAAATATTCACGATTTTGTGATGTTTTTGTTTTTCCTTTTTTTTCTTGTTGAAGGGAATTATCTTATGAAAAAAATTAAAGTTGATTATGCTGAAAAAAGAGAAAAATAGGTGTGATATTACTCAACTTAATTGTCAGATTTCAAACAGTATAAGCACGTACCCCGCGAATTTTCAACCCAGAGCCTATAGCAA
>NC_091585.1:4722693-4727693 GCF_042767895.1 Penaeus vannamei
ATCATCATCATTACTAATTTTAGCATTATCATCATCATTACTAATTTTAGCATTATCATCATCATTACTAATTTTAGCATTATCATCATCATTACTAATTTTAGCATTATCATCATCATTACTAATTTTATCATCATCATCATTACTAATTTTAGCATTATCATCATCATTACTAATTTTATCATCATCATCATCATTACTAATTTTAGCATTATCATCATCATTACTAATTTTAGCATTATCATCATCATTACTAATTTTATCATCATCATCATTACTAATTTTAGCATTATCATCATCATTACTAATTTTATCATCATCATCATCATTACTAATTTTAGCATTATCATCATCATTACTAATTTTAGCATTATCATCATCATTACTAATTTTAGCATTATCATCATCATTACTAATTTTATCATCATCATCATCATTACTAATTTTAGCATTATCATCATCATTACTAATTTTAGCATTATCATCATCATTACTAATTTTAGCATTATCATCATCATTACTAATTTTATCATCATCATCATCATTACTAATTTTATCATCATCATCATTACTAATTTTAGCATTATCATCATCATTACTAATTTTAGCATTATCATCATTACTAATTTTAGCATTATCATCATCATTACTAATTTTAGCATTATCATCATCATTACTAATTTTATCATCATCATCATTACTAATTTTATCATCATCATCATCATTACTAATTTTAGCATTATCATCATCATTACTAATTTTAGCATTATCATCATCATTACTAATTTTAGCATTATCATCATCATTACTAATTTTATCATCATCATCATTACTAATTTTATCATCATCATCATTACTAATTTTAGCATTATCATCATCATTACTAATTTTAGCATTATCATCATCATTACTAATTTTAGCATTATCATCATCATTACTAATTTTAGCATTATCATCATCATTACTAATTTTAGCATTATCATCATCATTACTAATTTTATCATCATCATCATTACTAATTTTATCATCATCATCATCATTACTAATTTTAGCATTATCATCATCATTACTAATTTTAGCATTATCATCATCATTACTAATTTTAGCATTATCATCATCATTACTAATTTTAGCATTATCATCATCATTACTAATTTTAGCATTATCATCATCATTACTAATTTTAGCATTATCATCATCATTACTAATTTTAGCATTATCATCATCATTACTAATTTTATCATCATCATCATCATTACTAATTTTATCATCATCATCATCATTACTAATTTTAGCATTATCATCATCATTACTAATTTTAGCATTATCATCATCATTACTAATTTTAGCATTATCATCATCATTACTAATTTTATCATCATCATCATTACTAATTTTATCATCATCATCATTACTAATTTTAGCATTATCATCATCATTACTAATTTTAGCATTATCATCATCATTACTAATTTTATCATCATCATCATTACTAATTTTAGCATTATCATCATCATTACTAATTTTAGCATTATCATCATCATTACTAATTTTATCATCATCATCATTACTAATTTTATCATCATCATCATCATCATTACTAATTTTAGCATTATCATCATCATTACTAATTTTAGCATTATCATCATCATTACTAATTTTAGCATTATCATCATCATTACTAATTTTAGCATTATCATCATCATTACTAATTTTAGCATTATCATCATCATTACTAATTTTAGCATTATCATCATCATTACTAATTTTAGCATTATCATCATCATTACTAATTTTAGCATTATCATCATCATTACTAATTTTAGCATTATCATCATCATTACTAATTTTAGCATTATCATCATCATTACTAATTTTAGCATTATCATCATCATTACTAATTTTAGCATTATCATCATCATTACTAATTTTAGCATTATCATCATCATTACTAATTTTAGCATTATCATCATCATTACTAATTTTAGCATTATCATCATCATTACTAATTTTAGCATTATCATCATCATTACTAATTTTAGCATTATCATCATCATTACTAATTTTATCATCATCATCATCATTACTAATTTTAGCATTATCATCATCATTACTAATTTTAGCATTATCATCATCATTACTAATTTTAGCATTATCATCATCATTACTAATTTTAGCATTATCATCATCATTACTAATTTTATCATCATCATCATTACTAATTTTATCATCATCATCATTACTAATTTTAGCATTATCATCATCATTACTAATTTTAGCATTATCATCATCATTACTAATTTTAGCATTATCATCATCATTACTAATTTTATCATCATCATCATCATTACTAATTTTATCATCATCATCATCATTACTAATTTTAGCATTATCATCATCATTACTAATTTTAGCATTATCATCATCATTACTAATTTTAGCATTATCATCATCATTACTAATTTTAGCATTATCATCATCATTACTAATTTTAGCATTATCATCATCATTACTAATTTTAGCATTATCATCATCATTACTAATTTTAGCATTATCATCATCATTACTAATTTTAGCATTATCATCATCATTACTAATTTTATCATCATCATCATCATTACTAATTTTATCATCATCATCATTACTAATTCTAGCATTATCATCATCATTACTAATTTTATCATCATCATCATCATTACTAATTTTATCATCATCATCATCATTACTAATTTTAGCATTATCATCATCATTACTAATTTTAGCATTATCATCATCATTACTAATTTTAGCATCATCATCATCATTACTAATTTTAGCATTATCATCATCATTACTAATTTTATCATCATCATCATCATTACTAATTTTAGCATTATCATCATCATTACTAATTCTAGCATTATCATCATCATTACTAATTTTATCATCATCATCATCATTACTAATTTTATCATCATCATCATCATTACTAATTCTAGCATTATCATCATCATCATTACTAATTTTAGCATTATCATCATCATTACTAATTTTAGCATTATCATCATCATTACTAATTTTAGCATTATCATCATCATTACTAATTTTAGCATTATCATCATCATTACTAATTTTATCATCATCATCATTACTAATTTTATCATCATCATCATCATTACTAATTTTAGCATTATCATCATCATTACTAATTTTAGCATTATCATCATCATTACTAATTTTAGCATTATCATCATCATTACTAATTTTATCATCATCATCATCATTACTAATTTTAGCATTATCATCATCATTACTAATTTTAGCATTATCATCATCATTACTAATTTTAGCATTATCATCATCATTACTAATTTTAGCATTATCATCATCATTACTAATTTTATCATCATCATCATCATTACTAATTTTAGCATTATCATCATCATTACTAATTTTATCATCATCATCATTACTAATTTTATCATCATCATTACTAATTTTAGCATTATCATCATCATTACTAATTTTAGCATTATCATCATCATTACTAATTTTATCATCATCATCATTACTAATTTTATCATCATCATCATCATTACTAATTTTATCATCATCATCATCATTACTAATTTTAGCATTATCATCATCATTACTAATTTTAGCATTATCATCATCATTACTAATTTTAGCATTATCATCATCATTACTAATTTTAGCATTATCATCATCATTACTAATTTTATCATCATCATCATCATTACTAATTTTATCATCATCATCATCATTACTAATTTTAGCATTATCATCATCATTACTAATTCTAGCATTATCATCATCATTACTAATTTTATCATCATCATCATTACTAATTTTATCATCATCATCATCATTACTAATTTTAGCATTATCATCATCATTACTAATTTTAGCATTATCATCATCATTACTAATTTTAGCATCATCATCATCATTACTAATTTTAGCATTATCATCATCATTACTAATTTTAGCATTATCATCATCATTACTAATTTTAGCATTATCATCATCATTACTAATTTTATCATCATCATCATCATTACTAATTCTAGCATTATCATCATCATTACTAATTTTATCATCATCATCATCATTACTAATTTTAGCATTATCATCATCATTACTAATTTTAGCATTATCATCATCATTACTAATTTTAGCATTATCATCATCATTACTAATTTTAGCATTATCATCATCATTACTAATTTTATCATCATCATCACCATTACTAATTTTATCAT
This sequence comes from Penaeus vannamei, assembly GCF_042767895.1. NCBI lineage: Eukaryota > Metazoa > Arthropoda > Malacostraca > Decapoda > Penaeidae > Penaeus > Penaeus vannamei. Next base: position 4,726,956 of record NC_091585.1, read on the forward strand.
CATCATCATCATTACTAATTCTAGCATTATCATCATCATTACTACTAATTTTATCATCATCATCATTACTAATTTTAGCATTATCATCATCATTACTAATTTTAGCATTATCATCATCATTACTAATTTTATCATCATCATCATTACTAATTCTAACATTATCATCATCAGTACTAATTTTAGCATTATCATCATTACTAATTTTATCATCATCATCATCATCATTACTAATCTTATCATCATCATCATCATCATCATTACTAATTTTATCATCATCATCACCATTACTAATTTTATCATCATCATCATTACTAATTTTAGCATTATCATTATCATTACTAATTTTATCATCATCATCATCATTACTAATTTTATCATCATCATCATTACTAATTCTAGCATTATCATCATCATTACTAATTTTATCATCATCATCATCATTACTAATTTTATCATCATCATCATTACTAATTTTAGCATCATCATCATCATTACTAATTTTAGCATCATCATCATCATTACTAATTCTAGCATTATCATCATCATTACTAATTTTATCATCATCATCATCATTACTAATTTTATCATCATCATCATTACTAATTTTAGCATTATCATCATCATTACTAATTTTAGCATTATCATCATCATTACTAATTTTATCATCATCATCATCATTACTAATTTTATCATCATCATCATCATCATTACTAATTTTAGCTTTATCATCATCATTAC
>NC_091585.1:4737693-4747693 GCF_042767895.1 Penaeus vannamei
CCCTTCCCTACCCTTCCCCCTACTTCCTGCACTTCCCTCCTCCTCCCCTACCCTTCCCCCTCCTTCCTGCACTTCCCTCCTCCTCCCCTACCCTTCCCCCTCCTCCTCCATCCTCTCCTACCCTTCCCCCTCCTCCCTCCCTTCCTTTCCCTCCCTCCTCTTTGAAGATAGTGGGTAAGTGGTTTATGTTTGTTTTTCTTCTTTTCATTCTTTTATTTGTTCGTTTTTTTTTTTTTTTTTTTTTTTATTTTTTATCTTTCGCGGAGTGAGTGGGACGATGGATGGGTGTAGGGAGGAGGAGAGGGGGAGGGGAGGGAGAGGGGAGGGGGTTTGAGGAAGAAGGTATTGGTATTATTATTATTTGTTGGTTTCATTGTTATCATTGTTGTTATTATCATCATAATTACCATTATAATTTCTATTATCATCATAATTACCATTATAATTTCTATTATCATCATAATTACCATTATAATTTCTATTATCATCAGTGTCATTATCAATTCTATTATCATAATGTCTTCATTATCATTAATCTAGTGTTATCAATGTCATTGTCATGATGATTATCATTTTTATTATCACTATCCCTGTTATTATTAATCTTCTTATCATTATTCTTTTTACTATTATCCTTATCATTAGTAGTAATATCATCACCATTATCTTCATTGCTACTATCAATATCATTGTTATTATAATGATAATCATTACTATTATCATTACCGTTATTGTTACTATTGATACTATTGTTAATAATTATTTTATTGGCTTTATCACTAATACATTCTTTATTGCGTCATCATTTACATATATTTTATTGATACTACTGTTACTAGTAAAATCAATCATTATTATTGTTATCCTCATTTTTCATTATTCCTTATTGCTACTATTGTCATTGTCTTCGTTTATACTATCATTACTATTGTTATGATTATAATTTTTCTAATATGATCGGTATCATTATCACTACCGGTTCATTAAGACTCTTATCGTTGTTATTATTACCTTTACAAAAATTATCACAAATACAAAACATTGTTATTAACTACCATTATAAAAATCACTTGATTCTATTACCATTATTCCCGTTGACCTTACTACCATTATTATCACTGTCTTCTAATCCCTGCATTCTTCCTAAACACATCACCTTCTTTTCCTCTCTTTTCCTTCCTATCTATCTATCTTCTTTTTTCCCATTCAACAAAATTATATCTTTTCTCCCTCTCTCTCTTCATCACCTCTCGCACACTCTCCTTCTCCCTCTCCTTCTTCCTCTCGACACAAAGCTGTTATCCAAACCCTTTATCATTTCCTTTCCTTCTTAACCTAATTGCCTACACTCAGGAGATTGCAATACGTGTTTGCAACATGAATATCCAGCAGCTGATGTGTTGCGTCATTGCACAAGCGAGCGGAGCAACAAGTGAGCGAGATCTTACCTTTATTTTCTTAAGATTTCGTTGGTTGGTTTGTTCCTTGTTCTTTTGGGGAGGCTGTTGTTAGTCATAATGTGATTGTTGTTGTTGTTGTTATCAATATTATCATTATTAATATCGCTATTATTATCATTACGATTATATTATTGTGATATTTTTTTACCTCAGTATCTGCATCATAATCATTATCATTATAACTATCTTTATCATCATAATCATTATCATTGTTGTCATCATATTCATTATTCTCATCTAATAAATAACAACTTTATAATTATCATTGTTGTCATCATATTCATTATTTTCATCTTAATAATCAACAACTTTATCATTATCATTATCATCATAATCATCATTATCTTTACTATTCCTATTATCATAACTAGCACCATCATCAGTATCATGATTATTATTACTCCTTTGAAATAGCGTTGCCTTTGAAATCATCTCCAGTACCATTATTGTTTTCATGATTACCATTATCATTATACTATCACCACACCCTCTATTATTATCATCACCTACCATCACTACCATTATTATTATCAACACCATAAACAACACCTATATCTTCATTATCCCTATCCCCATGTCCCACCTTAACACCAGAACAAGTAATACGCAACATGTTGCTCTGTACCTGATGGTGAGATTACCACCGGGGCCTCATGCACCTGTGGGATCTGTAATGACAGTGCGATGGATTTACACTATTCCCAGGTGGTCTGTGAGTAACGCTAGTACGAGAAAAGGCTTACCTTCCTGGGGTTACAGTGAAGCCATGGTAATCCAGGTGTTAGATGGAGAGAAAGTAATCCATAGGCCTACCTTTTCTTCTATTCCTTTATTTTACGATCTCTTGGACTACTTCTTATAGGCTATCCTTCTTATTCCATCTATATCTTATAGCCTTACCTCTTACAGGATATGGTGCCTACTTCTTTCATGATCTATAGGCCTACCTTTAACAGGCTCTATTTATTTTCCATAGGTCTACCTCCTAGTCTATCGTTCATTTTATAATTCACAGGCCTACCTCTTACAATATAAGGTGTCAACTCTTATGTCATAGCCTGCTCCCCATTTCATATTATATAGGCCTACCTCTTAAAGCGCATGACACCTACTCATATCATAATTCATGGGCCTACCTCTTCAAGCCCATGGTTCATATTCCCAAATTCATAATCTATTGACCTACCGCTTCAAGTCCATGGTTCCTTCTTTCCATTCTATAATATATGGCCTACTCAAAAGTTCACGCGCCACCAAACACACACACACACCAAACACACACACACACCAAACACACACACACATCACACACACACACACTGTTTATCCACTGATCCCCTAATGCGTACCTGTATTTTCATTAGCTCACCCTCAAGGCAAGGACTGAGATACCCTATCCTACTTCTGAGGGAACCAAGGAATCACCTTTTCGAATTATTCCCAATATTGAAATGAAATCCGAACACGACCGAGTCTCAACGCGTGAGTGATGCCTTCGCCTTATATCAGGGTCGGGATCTCGCTCGGCAGGAAAATAAATGGACAGGAGGTTTATATCGGCCGCCGCTCAGCTACTGTTGCAAAGAAGCTTGAAGGTGATACACAGGGCTTGAGAAGAGTGTTTGATTCCAAGCAGCTAGAAAAAATCAAGCTAGAATATGCATAATACGACACATCCTTAGTAATAGCGAACATGGTGTTACAATGCTTGAGTTATTATCATGAGCGAAATATTGCCATGTATGTCCTCAGTAACTTTGAATATATATTAATGGTTATTAAACTCGTGAAGACGTAGATATCATCACAATTTAACAATACACAGTAATATCGGAAACCTTAGGAAGTGATGAGGAAACTTATTACCAGTCTTTACCTTAGACAATTGCGGGAGACTCCAACGCAAAAGTTGGCATAGGTCAACAAATTCTAAAAGTTTTAGATTAGAGGCACACAAAAAAAAGCCCTTTCAGAAACCAATAAACAAAAACTTCCCACTTGGAAAAGTCCAGCTAGTCAAAGTAGGAAACCAAATTAATTATATTCCGATAAAAAAGGTTTCATAACTCTCTAGTGCTGGAAAACTCTCCTGAAATAGACTGCATTTGTGATCACAATCTTGTTACAGCTCATTCTTATACTGTAAACTGAAAACGCCAAAGAAATTAAAGAAACTAACAAACAAATCGGAGAAGAATTTTTTGGTTTCAGGAAGGTTTCTGGTCCAATAGCAGTAATTTTCTCCTTTATGGCAATTACAAAGACGATAACTACCACAGGCGCATAAATATCCTCCATTTGATCCAATCGCCCTTTGCCCATTCCTCCTTCCCCCTTTTAACAACCCTTCCCTAATACTGTACCCCATCAGCTTCCACTCTCTACCCTTTTCACTACCATACTGCCTTACAGTGTTGTTTGACCTCTACCTTCTCACACACTTTACCCTAATCATTACCTCGTCCCTACCCTTTTCGCTACAATACTTTACCATAGTCCTATATTGCCTTTCTTGTCTCATACATTTATTTGCTTTAACCATTAACTATTAATTGCCATTCATAAAGGACTTATACCTACCTTAATTCCAACTCTTATGAAAAAGTCTATAAGGAGTGTTCAACATCGCAATTTCAATAATAACGACGATAATAATGACAAAATATAAGAAATTACCAACCTTACAAGCAGAGGTTATTTTGGCTGGTGATCAGCTAAGTGAATGATATGTCCGCTAAGAATAGAAACTAACTTCTGACCTATTTTCTGCATGACGTATTCTTCATAGCAAAATACGTCATGCTGAAGATGATACACCAGTCAAACCTAAAGAGGCCTCAAGATGAATAAGAAAAAGACAAAAAACATAGTTTCATTATGTAGGAGAATACAGCATCTCAAAGTCAACGAAGTCAAGAGAGAGAGAGAGAGAGAGAGAGAGAGAGAGAGAGAGAGAGAGAGAGAGAGAGAGAGAGAGAGAGAGAGAGAGAGAGAGAGAGAGAGAGAAACTAATATATTTGGGTAATATAATAATACCAGACAGCAGACCCGACAATGAGTTAGGCAAATACTTCCATTGGCGAAGAAAACAAACAAACAGAGAGAGAGAGAGAGAGAGAAAGAAATCCGAATACTCTGCAAATTCCCTTTTCTGTATAATGTCATGCGCTGTCGGTAGGTATTCCAGATTGGAGATTGACGAACTGATCAAAGCAGAAAGAAAATCCAGCGAGGAGACTATAATGGAACTCGAGATTGAAAAGTGTGTGGCAGTCAGCATGAGGAAAGTTGGTACACTGTGGAGGCATTGAACTACGAAATGAGGTGATGAGAGTCGGAGAAGAAAGAGTGATTGGAGTGGAAGGCATCAAGCGACCGGAAATGGAGGATAAGGTGAAGAAGGGATATTTCAGGAGAGTGAAGAAAGTACTCAAGTCGAGACTGAATGCAGAAATGGAGGACGTGAAGATCTGTCACAGGCCGTCGTCAGATACTCGAAGGGGAATGTGAAGAAGACGAAATCTATATTTGATGCAAATATCAGAAGGAAAATAGAAGTCGAGATGTTATACGGAGTAATGTAACTGAGGGAAGATGTGGAGAGATCGTAGAGTTAAGAGAAAAGAAAGTGTAACAAGGAGGAACCTCAATAAGCACGTATTGGAAAGCCAAGGAGTTGATTCAAGCAGTGAAACAGGGAGAGATACGTATGTGGGATGATAAAACGTGAAAGTGCATTCCAATAAGTTAAAAGGAAGAGAGAAGAGGTAATTGGGAGGCCAAGGAATTCCACAGACAGGGAAAAGTAATAAGAAAAAAGGGCTGGAATTGGTAAATAAGCGGAGAATTAAAGAAGGAAACAGGAGGAACACTTAACAGCCCAAAACCAGACACCGAGAAAATGAAGACCATAAAGTGCAAATCGGCAACCAGGAGGGAAATTTCAAATGCAAAATGTGAAAGGCAAAGGCAGTTGAACAAACACTAAGTGAATGCATCAGAGTAAATAAAAGAAAAGACAGCGAGAAACATGGGACGTTAGAAACCTTCTGAGAAGCGAAGTGGAAACATGTAATCTGAAACTGTTCCGTGACTTAAATATCCATATAGGCCAAGCCATTAAACACAGACAGGCAAATATTATTGTCTCAGAGAATGAAGAGAGGACACAGCTCAAAGACATCACGCGGTCTTCAAACAAACGCACTGAAGAGAGAGAACGGGAAAGTTTGAGCAGTGCAAAGAATACAAATAAAACATGACAGAATGAATACAGAGCAATACAAAGGATAAAGCGAGGAGAGCACTCACAGACATCGCAGGGTCATCATACAAACACGTATAAAATAGATTAACAAAACCAAAACAATGCAAAACGGGGAAACACGAACAACACTGACTCGAGGTATTCGGAAACCCTGCTGCACAAAGGATAAGCAAAATTCATCCTTGGGGGCGGCAGAAACGTGGACTTGAAAGAGGATGAGTTACTATAGAATCCTAGTCGTGCACAAGACTACTGAAAAAGGTATTTATTAGTCGTGGAAAACATATAACAATGAACCTTTAACCTGAAGTACATAGGCGTGTATGAAACGTGTTGGCTATTTCAGCGTTACAAGATGATGGTAATAGTGATGGTGGTGATGATGATGCGTAAGGGTGATAATGATGGTGATGGTGATGATATGATGACGATAATAATAATTATTACAAAAATGATGGTAATGACATTGAATAATGACAATGATAACGATAACAATAAAGTTAATGATACTAATAATGATAACAATTACAATAACAGTAACAGTTACACAACTAATAAAAATAGACATTAATGGTAATAGTAATAATGATGATTTGGATATAAAACTACTACCACTAACAACAATATTAATCAAAATGATGCTGAGGATGATGATGATGGTGATAAAAACTATGATAATGAGGATAAATATGATTATGATAATAATAAAAATGATGACGATGATGATGGTAATGGCGATAATGATGATGGTGATGGTAATTACAATAATAATGATAATAATAATCCTATAATCAGTATCTAAATTAACAAAAGAAATATTGTTGCTAATCACACTACTTATAACGACAATATTCATCTTGACTAAACACAATGATAATGATAATAATCCATCAAAGAAAAAAATACCAACAAAACACTGAAAAAACAAAAACTTGACACCAGAAAGCGCAAACAATAAAACACAGAAGCGGCAATTCGCACATTAATGATTCCCCCAAATAAAAACAATACCCACTACGTTGGCAACACCGCCCAGCTGACTGGACACTGGGCTGTTGTTCTGAGTCTACAACGCACAGGAGGCCACGACAGGGACACGGCTGCGGGGGTGCCTCTCGTGAGACCTGGTGGGGTCTTATCTCTTTATATATTGGGCTTTTTCTGTCTTTTTTGATTGGTTAGATAAGGTACGATGAGGGATTTTTTTTTTTTTTGAGGGGGGGCTATTTTTTTTTTCATTTATGACTTTTTTTGCGTGGTTATGTGAGATGGCTGTGACAGTGTGACCTTTTGGGTTTTGGATGACCTCATTCACAGCCGCTGAATTTTATGACTTGATGGCTTATTGTGATTTTATTATTATTATTATTATTATCATCATTATCATCATCAGCACCATCATCACCACCACCACCACCATCATTGCCACCACCACCACCATCATCATCATCATCATCATCATCATCATCATCATCATCATCATCATCATCATCATCATCATCATCATCACCATCATCATCATGTCAAGTCTCACATATTCTTGCAAGGAGTCGCTAGTGACCTGGCATACCTTATAATACCTCATGACCTCTGTACATCCTCATTACAAATTACACTTTGGCACAACATGGAGGAGGGATTGCCTGTCCTACCTCTGCCATGAGACTGCATCGAAGGACAGCTGTGCGTTCCCATGGCTCTATCATGCACGCGAATATACCGCATGCATATAAAGGACAGGAATCCCTGGTGTTCCTCATTAAGAATTCATGGCTTTTTAAGGACCGTGTCTGGCCCCATGACTATTGCATGAGCTCAGGCATGAACAGGAGACCACTCTTGGGACCTGTTTCCTCTTTACGGTCTCTGCATGTTTTCATGAAGCTGTCATGAATTCGTGGGTTTTAGAGGCGCATGGAGTACGCGTGATACCAGGGTGTTATTTGAGCTACTCTTAAATCTGAAGTTTATTAAGATAAGTATATGTTTGAGTTGAAAATGAATTTATGGCACTTACGAGAGGTTTACTTTGTTGAATATAATCTTGGTTTAATGTAATCCTTACGATTATGTAAGACTTTATGGTATTTCGGGCAAGTAATATTACCCCCACAAAGTCAATGAAATTATATATAAACCTTGGTAACGGATGAATAAGACTTTTGACTCCGTATCAAGCTGTACCGGAGCTTGGAGGCGCCTCGGTCGTCAGAGAGGATGGTAAAGAATCAAATAAAACCGAAGAGAAGTGGCTTACGTCCATGCTTAGCGTACCAATTACCTATTATTGTGTAACTGCAGTGAAGAAGGCTGCCCCACGTGGTATAGCTGGTCATACACCTTCCCTGCATGCATGAAAAAATGGACACGTAATGAATACTAAAATGTTGACCAGAGTGGAAGTTATAATTTGGTTAGTGGCACTATTTTTTTGGGTGGTGGTACTATTTCGACATCGATGCCAGTTTAGACTCTAATTACTAATTGCTGGAGGATTCATTGATATAAGCACTGCTAATTATATTTTACTAATTAGTCTACAACTCATTAATGTTGACCATTAATTTGATTGTTATTAATGAGATGACAAATAATTAGATTATTATTAATAATTCGACAGCATATTAAATATAGACCCCTCATTAGATTGTTACTAATCAGTCGACAACTCATAAATTTAGACACTTATTCGACATAGAAACTAAATTTAGACACTTCCTATTTCGACGCTGAAAACCTCGACCACTCGGACATTACAAATTCGACACTAATGACAATTTTGGACAAAAATAAGCTGCCACCATTTCGACACTGTTACCAATATGGACGCGTATTATCAATTGGCGAATGAAGATATGGACAGCCCGACAGTATTACCAGATATAGTCAGTGTTTCCAAAAGCGACGCTGTTACCAACTTAGACATTGTTATCAGTTTCCTTTGATTTTAACGCAAGCATTTTTTTTTTCCTTTTGTTATTTGAAGATTATATAGATTTTCTTTTCTTCATTGATTTTATTTACATGAAATGCAGTTCTCTTTATTCATTTAGTTTTCTGTTTATCCTATTTATCACCTTTATTACTTACTTTATTTCTCAATATGTTTCAGAATATGTGCTCACATTGGACTCTAAGAACACGACCATTAGATAAAAGCAAAACAAAACAAGTGAACAAAAACACAAATAAACAAGCAGCTATAGCAAATGTCTTCGCTCTGTGACGGAGAATACGGAGAGAGAGAGAGAGAGAGAGAGAGAGAGAGAGAGAGAGACAGAGAGAGAGAGAGAGAGAGAGAGAGAGAGAGAGAGAGAGAGAGAGAGAGACAAAAAAGAACATATGGTGTCAGTTGTCTTCTTGTTATGAATTTTTCGAATGCTTGAATAGCGAAGAGTGTATAGGAGAGAGGGAAGGGAAGAGGGAGAGAGAGAGAAGGAGGAAGGGAGGGAGGGAGAAGAGAGGGAGAGGAGGAGGGAGAGAGGAAGAGAGAGGGAGAGTGCAAGAGAGAGTGAGAGGAAGAGGGAAAGAGAGAGAGAGAGAGAGAGAGAGAGAGAGAGAGAGAGAGAGAGAGAGAGAGAGAGAGAGAGAGAGAGAGAGGAGGGGGGAGGGAGAGAGAGGGAAGGAAGTAGGGAGGATTAAGAAACGGAAGGGAAGGCAGGATAGAGGGCGAATGAGAGAGAGAGAGAGAGAGAGAGAGAGAGAGAGAGAGAGAGAGAGAGAGAGAGAGAGAGAGAGAGAGAGAGAGAGAGAGAGAGGAGAGAGAGGGAGGAGGAGTGAGAGAGAGAGAGAGAGAGAGAGAGAGAGAGAGAGAGAGAGAGAGAGAGAGGGAGAGAGAGAGAGAGAGAGGGAGGGAGGGAGGGAGGGAGAGAGAGAAAGAGAAAGGGGGGGGAGAAGGGAGTGAGAGAGAGAGAGAGAGAGAGAGAGAGAGAGAGAGAGAGAGAGAGAGAGAGAGAGAGAGAGAGAGAGAGAGAGAGACAGACAGACAAACAAACTAATGGACACAGAGAGACAAACAAACTAATGGACACAGAGAGACAAACAAACTAATGGACACAGAGAGACAAACAAACTAATGGACACAGACAGACAGACAAACCAAACAGACGAGTTGACGGATTAACAAGACAGAAACAGAAAGAAAGAAACCCGCGTGGAGGACAGAGATACGAACACCAAGCGCTTTTGTAAACGATCTACATACTTTATTTATCTTCCTCGCTCGTGTCGGCACCTCTTGCTTCGACACATAACCTTCAAAAAATTAAAGGGA
>NC_091585.1:4752693-4755193 GCF_042767895.1 Penaeus vannamei
TTCTTCTTTTCCCCTCCCTCCCTCTCTCCTTCATCCTCCCTTCCTCTTCTCCCCCTCCCTTCCCCCCTTCCCCCCTCCCTCCCTCCCCCCACAAACATTCCTCAAAAGAATAGCGAATAACCGGCACAAGATGAGATAATGAGGGTAATAACAACACAAAATGAAGAGAGTTGATTCACAACTTCCGGGGGAAAAAACAAAAACAAACATGGCGGCCATTTTTGTTTTCCTTTTTTTCCCAATTCACTTTTGGCGATGTTTTGTGAAAGTTCTCGTTATCGATTTGGCAGTTATTATCGTGTGTTGTTGTTGTCATTCTTATTACTGTTGTAGTTTTTTGTGTTCTTGTTCCGACTGTTGTTGTTTTGTTACTACTACTATTATTATCGTTATTATCATCACTTCATCATCATCTTCATCTTCATCTTCATTATCATCATCATCATCATCATCATCATCACCATCACTATCACTATCACTATCACCATCACCATCATCATCACCATTATCATTATCATAAATGTGATTGTTATTATTACTATTATTTTTATTATCATTATCGTTACTCTTATCACTATCATTATCCATTGAGGCTATTTTATTGTTGATGTTTAAATTACTGTTATTATTACCAATGATAATTAATGTCATTGTCACACCGTATCATTATCACTGATATATTGTCATCAGATCACCATTTTAATGAATACTGTGTGTGATAGATAATTAATTAGTGTTTATTAGTTTATTAATTTTCTTTTTATCATGTTTGTTACTTTTGTTTGTATTTATTTTTTATGTTTTTTCATGATTTTCGTTATTTTTTGGTATGTATATTAATAATTTGTATTTTATGTTGTTTTGCATATTAATGAACATTTATTACATATTTGTTAAAAAAAATGTATGTTAATATTCTTTCATATTTTGAATTATTTCGTTTTCTATCTTGTTTTGATTTTTTTTTTATTATTTCATCTTTTATTGTTTTGTTTACTTATTTATTTATTTTTAAATCCTATTTCAAACTTTCTGTTCTCTTTCTTTCATTGTTATTTTATTATATTCTTTCTTTGATATTTGTTGTTTTATTCCTATTTCCCTCTTTCTTTAATTCTATCCTATTTATTTTCTCTGTTTCTTTTATTTTTATCTTATTCTGATAAATTATCTCTTTTATCTTTATCTCTTGATTCCCATTTCTCTTTCTCTTTTATTCTTATGTTCTTTTATTTCACTTTCTCTTTCATTTTTACATTATTTTATTCCGCTCTTTCTTTAATAGTGACCTTTTTTATTCCCATTTCCTTCTTTCTTCTATTTCTATCTTATTCTATGTAACTCTTTCACTATTAATGTTCATATTTTATTCCCATTCCTTCTTCCTTTAATTTTTATCTTAATTTATTCCCCACTTTCTTATATATTTATCTTTTGATTCTCATTTCCCTCTATCTCTTTTATTTTTTCTCATTTTATTTAACTCTTTCATTATTAATGTTCATGTTTTATTCCCATTTCCTCTTTCCTTCATGTTTTATCATTTTATTCCCATTCCCTCTTTCGTTCATATTTATCATTTTATTCCCATTTTCTCTTTCCTTCATTTTTTTCGCATTTCCCTTTCTTATTTTATTTCACTTTCTCTTTTATTCTACCCTTCACGCGACTGTTCGTGTGTGGGCGGAGCTTTCTACCGCCCACGTGTGCGTTTGGGCGTGTACGTGAGCGTGAATATATGTGTGCGTGGGTGTGTGTCTGTGTTTGTGCTCGCGTATGTGCGTGTATGTGTGTGTGAGCGTGTGTTACTTGTGTCTGTTTGTTTGTTGGTGTGTGTGTGTGTGTGTGTGTGTGTGTGTGTGTGTGTGTGTGTGTGTGTGTGTGTGTGTGTGTGTGTGTGTGTGTGTGTGTGTGTGTGTGTGTGTGTGTGTGGGTATGTTTGTGTGTGTGTGTGTGTTTTTGTGTATATGTGTATATCTTTGTGCGTGTGTATGTGTTTGTCTGTGTGTTTGTACGTGTGCGTTTGTGTATGTGTGTACGTGTTTGCATTTATATAATGACTTACATCTATATGCGTCTGCAAGTACCCAATAAAAAAACTACTCATGCGTGTGTGTGTGTATGTACGTATGCACACGTGTGCGCATGTACGCTTACACGCACGTGCGAATGAATCAACTCGCAATAAATTAGAAAATCACACAGAGCTCGTTCTTTTTACTGTCGCTTCCGCCGTTTGTTTCCCCTTTCGTTCTCGTTTCGCGTTCTCTCTCTCCGTTTTTTCTCGTTTTTTTCTCTTCTCTTTTCGTTGTTTTTTTCCGGTTTTGTTTTTTTCTTTTTTTTTGGTTCGTTTTCTTTTTTCTTTTTTCATGTTTTCCTCTTCTTTTTTTCGTTTTTTTGTTTTTGTTTTCGTTTTTCTTCTTTTTCGTGTTTATATATTTTTCGTTTTCGTTCTCTCTCCCTTTTTTATTCAGTTTTTCCTCCTTTCTTTTCTTTGTCG
>NC_091585.1:4760193-4765193 GCF_042767895.1 Penaeus vannamei
TCTCTCTCCCCTCCCTCCCTACCTACCTCTCTCTTCCCCCTCCCTACCTCTCTCCCTCTCCTCTTCCCCCCCTCCCTCCCTACCTCTCTCCCTCCCCCTTTTTCTTCCCCTCCCTCCCTCCGTACCTCTCTCCCTCTCTCCCCCTCCCCCTCCCCCTCACTGCACGCATAGAACACTCAACCGCATGGTATAAAAGTGCGGAATGGATAGCCTCCAGCCCTCCCTCTCTTCTCTTTCCACATCCTCAACCCCCTCGCCCTTTCACGCCCTCCACTGCTCGCTTTCGCCCTTCCCTTCAGCCTCCCCCTACTCTTCAATCGCCCTCTCCCCTTCGGCTCCTCTTCCCTTTCCTTTCCCACTTTTTCTTACCCTTCCAGTCCCTCATCTCCTTCCACACTGCCCATCCCTCCCCCTCTCCCCTTCCTTTCCCCTCCACCCTCTTCCCCACCCCCTTACCCCTCCCTCCCCCACCTCCTTCCCCCTCCACCCACTTTCCCCTCCCTCCCCCTCCCCTTTCCTCCCCTCTCCCCTCCCCCACCACGCGCATAGATCCCCAACCGCATGATATAAAACTGAAGGAAACCGATATCCTTCGCCCGGCTTGGGATGCGGCGACAGAGGGCGCTGCTCGAGAAAGCCTCTTCCTTCCTTGGTATGTCGTCTTCTTCTTCTTCTTCTTCCTCTTCTTCTTCTTCTTCTTCTTCTTCTCCTTCTTCTTCCTATTCTTCTTCTTCTTCTTCTTCTTCTTCTTCTTCTTCTTCTTCGAGTTTTGTTTCTTCTTTTTTCTTTTGCATTTTTGTTTCTTCTTCTTCTTGTCTTCCATCTCCTCCCTCCTTATCTCCCTCTTTCTTCTCTCCTCCTGCCCCTCTTCATCCTTTTCCTTCTCCTCCCCCTCCCCCTCCTTCACCTTCATCTTCATCCCCTCCCCTTTTCTTCTTCTTCTTCCTCCTCCTCCTTCTCCCCCTCCCTCCTTCCTCTCCCCCTTCTCCTTCCCCTCCTCTTCTTCTTCTTCTTCTTTTCTTCTCCCTCCTCTTCCTCCTTCTCCCCCCCTCCTTCCTCTGCCCCCTCCTCCTCCCCCCTTCTCCTCCTCCTCCTCCTCCTCCTCCTCCTCCCACAAGGAAACTTTTATATATATATATATATATATATATATATATATATATATATATATATATATATATATATATATATAGCTTTAATAAGCATTATTAGTGAATCCACCTAACTGTATAACGACAGCTTGCGTGACATTGTAAGCGGGCAAGTGCACTTAAGTGAAAACCGTTATAAGTGTGCGTTTATAAGTGCGAATAAGTTGGTACAGAAGGGAGGGTGCGCGTCAGAGGGAGGGTGGGGGTGGGGTAGGGTAGGGGGGGAGAGGGGGAGGCGGTGCCAATGGGTGTAGGGAGAGGGGAGAGGGGGAAGGGGAAGGGGGAAGGGGGAAGGGGGAAGGGGGTTAGAATTAGACTCATGCTTTGTGGATTTGAAATGAGGTGTGTGGGGGTGGGGGGGGGGGGAGATAGGTGTGTGTGTGTGTGTGTGTGATTGCGTGTGTGTGTGAGTGATTATATTTAAGGCGTACACGCATATGTCGGCTGTATGTATATGTGTGTGTGTGTGTGTGCATGTCTGTGTACACCTGTGCATGTGCGTGTATATCCATCTGTGTGGATCCTGCTCGTGTTTTCATTCTAACATATTGAATTTCTTTTCCATTCTCTATCTTTTGTCTTTTCTTTTTCCTGTTCATCATTTTTTTCACTCTTCTCCTCTTCCTACTCCTTCTTCTTGTCCACTTATTCTTTCTTCTTTTACTCCTTTTTTTCTTCTATTTTCCTTCTCTTCTTTATCTTCAATCCTCCTCTTCCTCCTCGTCATCGTCCTCCTCCTCCTCCTCCTTTTTCACTCCTCTCCTTCTACCTCCTTCTTTCTTCCTTTTTCTTTTACTCATTCTCTTCTTCTTTTTCTTCTTCCTTTTCCTCCTCCTCGTCTTCTTCTTCCTTTTTCTCCTCCTCCTCCTCTCCCTTCTTCCTCTTCCTCCTCCTACGAAATAACTTTACAATTATCTTTCAACATATCTCCATATCTATCTATAGTATGCATATAAATATCTATATACACGTATACACCCAGTATCTATACATCTATTCATCTTACGTACAGTATGTCTACACGCACGGATCCACACATACGCACACGTGTCTGTCTATCCACGTACACAGGGGCAGGCGTGTGTGTAAGTCTTGCGGGCAAAAAGGTCATGCAGTTGTCTCCTTTCCCACAGCTCTTCTAAACAAACATCATTTCCTAACTCTCCCTGCGTGAGCTACAGAGAGGGAGAGGGAGAGAGGGAGAGGGAGAGCGGGAGAGGGAGAGAGGGAGAGGGAGAGAGGGAGAGGGAGAGAGGGAGGGGAGAGGGATGGGAGAGGAAAGAAGAAGAAGGGGAGGAGGGAAAGAGGGAAGAAGAAAGGGAGAGGGGGGAGGAAGTGGAAGAGAAAGGGAGAGAGGAGGGGAGTGGGAGAGGGAAAGAGAAAGGGAGAGGGAAGGGGGAGAGGGAGAGGACGGAGAGAGGGAGAAGGGAGAGGGAGAGGGACCGAGAGGGAGAGGCACGAAAGGGAAAGGGAGAGGGAGGGGGAGAGGGAGGTGAGAGGAGAGGCGGAGAGGAGAAGGGACGAGAGGGAGAGAGGGGACCGAGAGGAGAGGGACTGGAGAGGGAGAGAGACAGGACTGAGAGGGAGAGAGAGAGGGACCGAGAGGGAGAGGGAGAGGAAGGAAAGAGAGAGGGAGAGAGAGAGAGAGAGAGAGAGAGAGGGAGAGAGAGAGAGAGGGAGAGAGAGAGAGAGAGGGAGAGAGAGAGAGAGAGAGAGAGAGAGAGAGAGAGAGAGAGAGAGAGAGAGAGAGAGAGAGAGAGAGAGAAAGAAAGAGAGAGAGAGAGAGAGAGAGAGATGGGATGGAGAGAAGAAGAGAGAGATAGACAGACATATAGATAGATAGAGAGAGAGATACAAAGAGAGAGAAAAAAAAACTGTTTTCCAAGACATCTGACCTGTGAAGATGTGGTAATTGTTGTGTTTTTCTCTTTAACTCTCTCACTTACCCTCTTCTTTCTTCCTCTCTCTCCCGCTTCCTCTTTCTTCCCCTCCCTCCCTTCATCACACACACACGCACGCACGCACGCACACACACACACACACACACACACACACACACACACACACACACACACACACACACACACACACACACACACACACACACACACACACAGTCTCTCTCTCTCTCTCTCACTCACCCAAATAAACAAACGCAAGCATGTAAACACACAGACACAAAGACAAACACACACACACAAACACCCCCTCCCCCCCTCCCCCTAACAGCCAAAACGCGCAAGCAGGACCAAGCAAGCAGGCACAAATTAAAGAGGCAGCGTGTCTCCTCCAAGCAAAAATATGTTATCAAGTTCCATGTTCTCGGGAGGAAAAATAAGTCGACGTTTCTCGTGGTGGTTGAGAGAAGGGGGAGAGGGGGGGAGGGGAGGGGGGAGGGTTGGAGAGGGGAGGGGGAGGTTTGCTGGGGGTGATTGTTGTTTTGTTTTGTTTTCGTTTTATTTCCGTTTCGTTTTTTTGTTTGCTTTATTTCCGTTAGTTTTTTTTATTTATTTCGTTTTTTCGTATTTTTGTGTTTATTATGTGATGTTCTTTTTGTTTAGTTTTTGTTTTTTTTAAATCTTCTTTTCTGTTTGTTTTTCCTTTTTTCTCTTCCCTTTTTTTAAATACACTTTTTTTCCGTTTTCTTCTAGATTCTGGATATTTCTTTCTTTCGCTTTCTTTTAAGGCCGTGTCACACTAGCACTTTTTCCGTCAATTTCTTTACAATTTTATTTAACACAAATACAAACATTCTCGAATATAGCTCTTGATCTGACTTTGCTTGGCTGAAAAAGTTGACGGAAAGGTTTTCAGACGGAAACGATCATTATCATCTGACTGGAGAATCGACAATTCGCTCAAAAATGGACAAAATGTCATAAAATTGACGGAAAAAGTGCTAGTGTGACAGCACCTTTAATCCTTCCATACATTCCTTCGTATTCATCTTTCTTCGTCTCTCTGTAATCTTTCTTCCTCCTTCTCGCAGTTTTTTTCTTTTTTTATCTCTCTTTACTTCTTCCTCTTCATCATTTTCATCTCTCCCGTTTTCCTCTCTGTCCTTCTTCCCACCCCTTCTGTGTCCGTTTTTTATCACCTCTTCTTCATTTTCCTCTTCCCACTCTCTCGTCTCTATTGCCTTCTCTTTTTTTCCTTTTCCTCTCTCTCTTTCCTATGCCTCTTTATCCTTTTCCTTCTCCCTTATGTATCTGTATCTCTTTCCCCTCCTTCTCCCTCTTTATCCTTTTTCCTCTCCCTCTTTATTCCCTTTCTTCTCCTGCATCTCTTTTCCCATTTCTCCCTCCCCCTCTCCTCTTTATCTTTTTTTTTCTCCTTTTCCTCTTTATCCCTCTCCTACTTACTCATCTCCGCGCCTTTTCCCCTTTTCTCTTCTTCCTCTTTATCCATCTCCCCTTTCTCCCTCATCTCCGCGTCTCTTTACCTCCCGCTTTCGCCAGAATGATTTAGCCAATATTGTATCACGGCGACATCAGGTCTGTCAGACACATCCTCTCCCGCTGATAGTCCATCGTCTAATGCCGTTCTTTGTTCGTGGGCAAAAGGCGCTTTCTGTGCAGAGTTCCCGCCTTTTTTGTGTGGAGAATGTGTATTTTGAGGAGAGTGCGCTTTTGGAGGAGAGTGTGTATTCTGAGATTTTTTTTTTCCCATTTTTTTATTGTCATTTCTTGGGTGGAATTTCTGGCCTTTTTAATATCAGAATTGTCTTATGTATATTTTAAAAATGAAATGTATATTTTGAGGTGATGTTTTCAGTACATTGTTTCGCTTTGGGTACAGCAAAATAAGCCTTTTGAGGAGAATATCCTTATTTCGAGTATAATGTGTATT
>NC_091585.1:4772693-4780193 GCF_042767895.1 Penaeus vannamei
CACCCCCATTCTTCCCTCCTCCCTCCACCATCCCCCCTCTTCCTCCCCCTCCTCCGTCCACCACCCCCTCTCCCTCTCCCCTCCTCCCTCCTTCTCCTCCCCCTCCCCCTCCCCCACCCATCCCTCTCCCCTCCTCCCTCTTCCCCTCCCCTCCCCTCCTCTCTTTCTCCTCCCCTTCCTCTCCCTCTTTCGCCACCCCTCCCCCACCCATCCCTCTCCCCCTCCTCCCTCCACCATCCCCCTTTTCCTCCCCTTCCTCCCTCCACCATCCCCCTCTTCCTCCCCCTCCTCCTCCCCTCTCCCACCCATCCCTCTACCCTTCCTCCCTCTTTCTCCACCCCCTCCCCCTTCCCCTCCGTCCTCCCCCCTCCCCCTCCTCCTCCCCCTCACCCTCACCCAAAGACCCGCCTCTGAAACATCTCTTTAAGAAAATCTGTCCATCAAGAAAATGAATAAAAAAAGAAAAAAAAAAAGAAGACTGGGCGAGAAGATATGCCTTGGGCGGCGCTCGCGGTCGAAGCTGCGGTGCTGAGGGTGAGAGGGATGAGGATGATGAGGGTGAGGGGGGAGGGCGAGGGTGAGGGTGATGAGGGTGAGGGAGGGATGAGGATGATGAGGGTGATGGGGGACGGATGAGGGGAGGGTAGGTGATGGGGAGCGTGGTGAGGGTGATGAGGGGGAGGGAGGGTGAGGGTGATGAGGAGTGAGGGGGAGGGTGATGAGGGTGAGGGGGAGGGTGAGGAGTGAGGGTGAGGGGGAAGGGAGGGATGAGGGGAGGGTAAGGGTGATGAGGGTGAGGGGGAGGGGAGGAAGAGGGTGAGGTGAGGGAGGGATGAGGGGGGAGGGGAGGAGTGATGAGGGTGAGGGTGAGGTGATGGGGAGGGTGATGAGGGTGAGGGGGAGGGCGAGGGTGAGAGTGATGGGGGTGATGGGGGGAGGGTGAGGGTGATGAGGGTGAGGGGGAGGGAGGAAAGGGATGAGTTTGAGGGTGAGGGAGGGATGAGGATGATGAGGGGTGAGGGTGAGGGGTGATGAGGGGGAGGGGAAGGGACGAGGGAGAGGGGGATGAGGGTGAAGGTGATGAGGGAGAAGGGATAAGAGAGGAAACGGTGATGTGGGGGGAGGGAAGGGATGAGGGAAAGGGTGAGGGGTGATGAGGGAGGGAATGGATGAGGAAACGGTGATAGGAGAGGGGGAGGGTGATGAGGGGAGATGGAAGAGGGTGAGGGTGATAAGGGAGGAGGAAGGAAGGGGGGATGGAGGGAGAGGGAGAGGAAAGGGTAAGGGGTTGAGGAGGGGAGGGAGGATGATGAGGGGATGGAGAGATAAGGGTGAGGGGAGGGAGATGAAGGGAGGGAGATGATGGGGGAAGGGATGAGGGAGTGAGGGGAGGAAGCGGGTGAGGGGAGGGAGACGAAAGGATAAGAGTGATGAGGGGAGGGAAGAGAGTGATGATAACGTTAATGAGGGGAGAGTGAGGGAAAGGATTTCTGGTGATGGTCAGAGTGATGAGTGAAACGAGAGACCTAATGGAGTGGTGATGACGGTGATGATGATGATGGTGATGACACGGGGAGAAAGAGATATGAAGTTGGTGATGATAGTGATGAGGTGAACAATGATGGTGATGAAGTGATAGAGAATTAGGGATGAAGGAAGGAAGTAACAAAAACAACAACAACAAAATCAACAATTATTATGATAATGGTAACAACAAGAAGAACAGAAAGAAGTAGTTGAAGAAAGTAATGATAATGATAATGATAAGACAAAGAAGAAGAAATAGAAATAGAAAGAAAGAAAGAAAAACAAGAAAAAAAGGAAAAAGAAAGAAAGAAAGGAGAGGAAAGAAAGAAAAGGAAGGAAAGAAATAAATAAAGAAAGAAGAAGAAAAAAGAGAAGGAGAAGAAAAAAGAGAAGGAGAAGAAAGAAAAATAAGAAGAAAAGAAGAAGAAAAATGAAGGAATGAAAGAAAGAAAGTAGAAGAAAAAAGAGAAGAAGAAGAAGAAAGAAAGATTCCCGAAGTTCTCCCAAGCTGTCATCCTTCTCCGCCGACAACATTAATGAGGAAAATGAGAGCCGGAGTTATGAGGAGCCGGGAGGGGGGGAGGGGGGGTAGTGGGTAGGGGAGGGAAATTTTCGAAAGAGGGGGGGAGGGGGGGTTGATGAGGATGAAAAAAAAAGAAAGAAAATTAATAGTTTTGATTCCAGTTGATTGAAGTGGGTGTTTATTTCTGTGATTTATAGCAAAAAATAAATAAGTAAATATATAAATAAGTAGATAAATATGAATAGTAATAATAATAATAAAATAGAACACGAAAAAACGAAAAGGGAAATAAATGAAAACGGAAAAAAAGCAAGAGTAAGCGAACGAGTGAAAACAAAAGGGAGAGAGAAAGAGAACGAATGAAAGAGAAGAAAGGAGAGAGAGGAGTGGAGGCAGAGGGAGAGGAAGGGAAGAAGTAGGAGAGAGAGAGCGAGAGAGAGAGAGAGCGAGAGAGAGGAGTGGAGGCAGAGGGAGAGGAAGGGAAGAAGTAGGAGAGAGAGAGCGAGAGAGAGAGAGAGCGAGAGAGAGAAAACGAAGAGAGAGAAGAGCGAGAAGAGAAAACGAAGAGAGAAAGCGAGAGAGAGAGAGAGCGAAGAGAAGAGAGAGCGAGAGAGAGAGAAGGCGAAGAAGAGAGAGAAAACGAGAAGAGCGAGAGAGAAGAGGCGAGAGAGCGAGAACGAGAAACGAAGAAGAGAGAAAACGAGAGAGAGAGAAACGAGAGAGAAAGCGAGAGAGCGAGAGAGAGAAAAGGCGAGAGAGAGAGAGCGAAGAGAGAGAGCGAGAGAGAGAGAGCGAGAGAAGAAAGAGAAAACGAAGAAGAGAGAGAAGAAAGCGAGAAAGAAAACGAAGAGAGAAAACGAGAAAGAGAGAAAGCGAGAGAGAAAGCGAAGAGAGAAAGAAAACGAAGAAGAAGAAAGAGCGAAGAAGAAGAAGAGAGAGAGAAAGCGAAAGAAGAAAACGAAAGAAAGAGAAGAAAGCAAGAAGAACGAAGAAGAGAAAGAAAACGAAGAAAGCGAAGAAGAAAACGAAAGAAACGAAAGAAAACGAAGAAAGAAAACGAAGAAGAAGAAAACGAAGAAGAAAACGAAAGAAAGAAGCGAAGAAAGCGAACGAGAGAAAAGCGAAGAAGAAACGAAGAAGAAAACGAGAGAGAAAACGAAGAAGAAAACGAAGAGAGAGAGAGAGAGAGAGAGAGAGAGAGAGAGAGAGAGAGAGGCGAGAGAGCGAGCGCGAAGGCGAGCGAACGAGAGCGGAGAACGAGAGAGAGAGAGAGAAAGCGAGAGAGAGAGAGCGAGAGAGAGAGAGAGAGCGAGAGAGAGAGAGCGAGAGAGAGAGAGAGAGAGAGAGAGCGAGAGAAGGCTTGAGAGAAAGAGCGAGAGAGAGAGAGCGAGAGAGAGAGCGAGAGAGAGAGCGAGAGAGAGAGAGCGAGAGAGAGAGAGCGAGAGAGAGAAGCGAGAGAGAGAGAGGCGAGAGAGAGAGAGCGAGAGAGAGAGGGCAAGAGAGAGACCGAGAGAGAGAGCGAGAGAGAGAGGGCAAGAGAGAGAGAGAGAGAGAGGGCAAGAGAGAGAGCGAGAGAGCGAGAGAGGGCAAGAGAGCGAGAGCGAGAGAGCGAGAGAGCGAGAGAGCGAGAGAGAGAGAGAGAGAGAGAGAGAGAGAGAGAGAGAGAGAGAGAGAGAGCCTACATCTCGCAAATTCTCCCTGTTGTGCAAGAGCCATCAGTGAGTATAGTGGGGCCATTGTTGAAAAAGAGGGGGAGGGGAGGGGGGAGGATGGGTGGGGAAAGAGGGGGGGGGGGGGGAAGGAGGGGGAGAGAAGGAAGGATGGGAGAGGGAGGTTAGGTGGAGGGGGAAGGAGGGAGAGGTAGGGGGAAGGGAGGACGGGAGGGGAAGGAGGGGAGAGAAGGAAGGATGGGAGAGGTAGGGGGAAGGGTGGAGGAGGGAGGGAGGTAGGGAGAGGGGAAGACGGGGAAGGGGAAGGGAGGGCGGGGGAGTGGGAAAGTTTGGAGTGAAGAGAGATAAGAGGAACAAAAAAGAAGAAGAAGAAGAAGAAGAGAGAGAGAGAGAGAGAGAGAGAGAGAGAGAGAGAGAGAGAGAGAGAGAGAGAGAGAGAGAGAGAGAGCGAGAGCGAGAGCGAGAGCGAGAGAGAGAGAGAGAGAGAGATAAAGCGAGAGAGAGAGAGCGAGAGAAAGGGGGGCGAGGGAAGAGAGAGAGAGAAGGGGGGAGGGAAGAGAGAGAGAGGGGGAGAGAGAGAGAGAAAGGGGAGGGAGAAGAGAGAAAGAAACAGAAAGAAACAGGGAGAAACAGTGAGAGAAATCTAGAAAAAGAAAAGAAAAGAAAAAAAAAGCAAAACCTAAAAAAAAAAAAAAAAAATGATAATAATAAAAACGAAAAAAAAAAGAAAGAAAGAGAACACAGAACATTACGCAACAGAGAGAGAGTAAATCAGGGGTAAAGGGTAATAGAATCCGTGTTGGCTGTTCATTATGAGGCGCCGCCGAGGGAGAAGGGAGAGGGGGGGGAGGAAGGGAGAAGGGAGGGAGGGAGGGAAGGGAGGAGGAAAGAGGGAGGGAGAAGGGAGGGAGGGAGGGAGAAGGGAAGGAGGGAGGGAGAAGGGAGGGAGGGAGGGAGGGAAAGAGGGAGGGAGAAGGAGGGAGGGAAAAGGGAGGGAGAAGGGAGGGAAGGAGGGAGGGAGGAAAGGAGGGAGAAGGGAGGGAGGGAGGGAGGGGGAGGGAGGGAGGGAGAAGGGAAGGATGGAGGGAGGGAGGGAGAAGGGAAGGAGGGAGGGAGGGAGGGAGAAGGGAGGGAGAAGGGAGGAGGTTGGAAGGGAGGTTGGGAGGGAGGGAGAAGGGAAGGGAGGGAGGGAGAAGGGAGGGGAGGGAGGGAGAAGGAAGGGAGGGAGAAGGGAGGGAGGGAGGGAGAGAAGGAGGGAGGAGGGAGGACGGAGGAAGGGGAGGGAGGGAGGGAGGGAGGACGGAGGAAGGGGAGGGAGGGAGGGAGAAGGGAGGGAGGGAGGGAGGGAGGGAGTGAGGGAGGACGGAGGAAGGGAAGGAGGGAGGGAGAAGGGAAGGAGGTTGGAAGGGAGGGAGGGAGGGAGGGAGGGAGGGAGAAGGGAAGGAGGGAGGGAGAAGGAGGGAGGTTAGGAGGGAGGGAGGGAGAGGGAGGGAGGGAGAAGGAAGGAACATGAAGGAGAAATAGGGAGAGACGGCGAGAATTAACAGGAGACAAAAATCATCTACAACGGAATGGAATCATATGTATGTGGGGGAATGTATATCTATCTGTGTTTATATATATATATATATATATATATATATATATATATATATATATATATATATATATATATATATATATATATATATATATATATATATATATATAGACCAGCCTCTCCACGTCTGTCTGTTGCGTGTGATGCTACCCAAGGATTCTCGCTCTCTGTCTATCTCTCGCTGTTTTTTTTTCTCCTTTGTTTTCTTATTTCTTTGGCTTCTTTTTTCCAGTTCTTCGTTTCTATTTGTTTTTCCTTCTTTTTTCACCTTTATTTATTTATTTATTTTTTATTATTTTCTTCTTTATATTTTTCCTTTTATTTTCTTCTTCTTTTTCTTCTATTCCTTCTCCCTTTTCTCTCCATCACCTGTTAAAATATTTTCTTCTTCTTCATCATTTGCTTATCCTGCTCTTCCTTTCCCTTCTACCTCTTCTCCTCCTCCTCCTCCTTCTTCTTATCCTCCTCCCCCTCCTTCTTCGCCTTTCCTTACATCTTTTTCTTATTATCCTCTTCTTCCTCCTCCTCCTTCTTCTACGTCTTCTCTTCCATCTTCTTCTCCTCCTCCTTCTCCTCATTTTTCTTCATCTTCGTATTCATTTTCTACTCCTTCTCCCTTCTTCTTCTCCTCCTCTTTCGTCTTCTCTTCCATCTTCTCCTCATCTTTCTTCTTCTTCTTCGTCTTCTTTTCTATCTTCTTCTCCTCTTTCTTCTTCATCTTCGTTTCCTCTTTCCCTCCTCCACCTCCTCCTCTTTCCTCCTCTTCTCCTCCTCCTCCTCCTCTTTTCCTCTTCTCTTCCATCTTCTCCTCATCCTTCTTCTTCCTCTTCGTCTTCTCTTCCATCTTCTTCTCCTCCTCTTCCATCTTCTCCTCATCTTTCTTCTTCTTCGTCTTCTCTTCTATCTTCTTCTCCTCCTCCTCTTTCCTCTTCGTCTTCTCTTCCATCTTCTTCTTCTTCTCCTCCTCCTCCTCCTCTTTTCCTCTTCGTCTTCCCATCCATCTTCTCCTCCTCCTCTTCCTTCTTCCTTCTTCCTCATCTTCTTCTCCTCCTCCTCCTCTTCCTTCTTCCTCATCCTCTGATAGAATGTTTTTTTCCCCCGAAATCGCAAATGTCCAAGATTGATGTTTTGTTGATGTTTATTTTCCTCTTCCCGAAGTCACGTGATGTTGATGTTGGGAAGTTCCATGTTGCATGTTGGTCTCCGGGATCTGTTTCCAATGTGGAATGCAGTGGTATTTCGGCGGAGAGGGAGGGGCAAAGGGAGAAGGAGGGCGGTGGAGGGGGAGAGGGAGGGAGGGAGGGGGAGGGCGGTGGAGGGGAGAGGGAGAGAAGGAGGGAGGGTGAGAGGGAGGGGGAGGAGGAGAGGAGAGGAGAGGGTGAGGGGAGAGGGAGAGGGAGGGAGGGGGAAAGGGTAGTGGGGAGAGGGAGAGGGAGAAGGAGGGAGGGAGAGGGAGGGAAGGGGAGAGGGAGGGAGGGGGAGAGGGAGGAGAAGAGGGAGAAGGAGGGCGGTGGAGGGAGAGGGAGAAGGAGGGCGGTGGAGGGAGGGAGGGGGAGAGAAGGAGGGAGGAGTGAGAGGGAGGAGAAGGAGGGAAGGGGGAGAGGGTAGGAGAGAGGAAGGGGAGGGAGTGAGGGAAGGGGGAGAGAAGGAGGGAGGGAGAGGAGGGGGAAGGGAGAGGGTAGGAGAGAGGAAGGGGAGGGAGTGGGGGAATGTGGGAGGGTGGGAGAGGGGGAGGAAGGGGGAGAGGGGAGGAGGAAGGATGGGGAGGGAGGAAGGAGAGGGGATAAAGGAAGGGAGGGAGGGAGGGAGAGGAGAGAAGGAAAGAAGGAAAGAAAGAGAGAATCTACAGATTGATAGATAGATAGAGAGAGAGAGAAAGAGAGAAAGAGAAAGAAAGAAAACGAGCAAATGATGACCAACCCCCCACCCCCACCCCCCCCACACACAAAAAAAAAAAAAACATCCTCACAAATTCTCACCACACATCATCATTAACAAATATCCACCTTATTAAGTACCCTCATTGGCCGACCTCCTCCCTCCCCTCTCCCCTCTTCCTTTTCCCCTCTCCTCTCTTTCCCCCTCTCCCCTCTTTCCTCCCCTCTCCCCCTTTCCCCCTCTCCCCTCTTTCTTCCCCTCGCCCCCCTTTCCTCCCCTCTCCCCCTTCCCCCTCTTTCCTC
>NC_091585.1:4790193-4792693 GCF_042767895.1 Penaeus vannamei
TGTCGGAAAAAAACTTCCACATCCAACACTGTTTATTAGAGGATGGCGGAAATCGGCGCAACTTCAAGAGATAAATTTGAAAAGACACTCCGGCAAAAAAACTCCTAATTTCTTGATTGGAGTTGCGAGGGGCTGATGGCGGTGGGAGAGGGGGAGACACCGCGGAAATTGGGGAGGAAAAGGCTGGAATTAGGTACCAGAGGAAGGAAGGAAGAGCGAAAGATTGACAAAGGAGAACTGCGATTTTGACAATGGAAGAGAGCGAATGGTGGCCTGGGGGGGGGGGGTTATCGGGGAAGGAGACAAAGGAAAAATGTCAAAGGGCGTGGAAGGAGGAAGAGGAGGAGGAGGAGAGAGAGAGGGAAGAAGACAGGAAGAACAAGGAAATGATCTGAGAACGAGAGGTAAGAGGTAAATTATAGATGATAAAACGTAAGATGGAGGAAATGAAAATCAAGTAATCGTGTATATCTATATTTATATCTATATATATCTATATCTATATCTACCTATCTATCTATCTATCTATCTATCTATCTATCTATCTATCTTATATATATATATATATATATATATATATATATATATATATATATATATATATATATATATATATATATATATATATATGTGTGTGTGTGTGTGTGTGTGTGTGTGGTGTGTGTGTGTGTGTGTGTGTGTGTGTGTGTGTGTGTGTGTGTGTGTGTGTGTGTGTGTGTGTGTGTGTGTCTATATGTACACACACGCACACACATGCACATACATTCACACATATATGTGTGTATGTCAGAGAGAGTACGTGTTATGTATGCGCCTGCAAGCATGTATATAAATCTGTCAGCAGTATATGTTCGTGCCTCCCTCACTCCCCCCCCCCCCCGTCCCACTCACCCCGTCTATCCCTTATCCTCTTTTCACTCTCCCCCTTTCCTCTCTCTTTCCTTCCCCCTTCCCACTCTCCCCAATTTCTTCCCCCTTCCCTCCCTCTCCCCCTTTCCTCTCTCTTTCCTTCCCACTTCTCACTCTCCCTCCCCCCATTCCCTTCCTCTCCCTTTTTCCCCCCAAAACCCCCCTTTCCTCTTTCCTCCCCCTTCCCTCCATATCCCTCTCTCCCTCCTTTCCCCCTTTCCTCCTCTCTCCCTCCCCCTTTCCTTCCCCTCCCTCCCTTCCTCTTTCCTCCCACCCTAACAATTCCTCTTTCCTCTCCCTCCCTCCCCCTTTCCTCTTTCACTACCACTCTCTCTCTCCCTTCCCCTTTCCTCTCCCTCCTCTACCTCTCCCCCCTTTCCTCTCTCTCCCTCCCTCCCTCTTTCCTCTCCCTCCCTTCCCCTTTCCTATCTCTCTCTCCCCCTTTCCTCCCTCTCTTCCCCCTTTCCTCTCTCCCTCCCTCCACCTCCTCTACCTCTCCCTTCCTTCCTCCTTTTTTCCCCTCTCTCCCTCTCTCCCCTTTTCCTCTCCCTCCCTCCCTTCCCCTCCTCTACCTCTCTCCCCCTTTCCTCTCTCTTTCTCTTCCCCCTTTCCTCCCTCTCTCTCCCACTTTCTTCTCCTTCCCTTCCTCTCTCTCTTTCCTCTCCCTCCTTTCCTCCCACTTTCCTCTCTCCCTCTCTCTCCCCCTGTTTCCTCTCCCTCCCTTCCCCCTCTTTCCTCTCTCTTCCTCTTCCTTCCCCTCCCTCCCTTCCCCTCCTCTACCTCTATCCCTTTCCTCTCTCTCTTCCTCTTTCCTTCCCCCTCCCTCCCTCCCCCTTTCCTCTCCCTCCCTTCCCCCTCTTTCCTCTCCCTCTCTCCCTCCCCCTTTTCCTCTCTCCCTCTTCCCCCTTTCCTCTCCCTCCCTCCCTCTTCACCCTTTCCTCTCCCTCCCTCCCTCCCCTCTTTCCTCTCTCTCTCTCTTCCTCTTTCCTTCCCTCCCCCTTTCCTCCCTACCTTCCCCCTATTTCCTCTCACCCTTCCCCCATCTTTCCTCTCTCCCCCTTTCCTTCCCCTCCCTCCCTCCCCCTTTCCTTCCCCTCCCTTCCTCCTCTTTCCTCTCCTCCCTCTTCCCCCTTTCCTCTCCCTCCCTCCCTCCCTCTTCCCCCTTTCCTCTCCCTCCTTCTTTCCTCTCTCCCCCTCTCCACCTTTCCTCTCCCTCCCCCTTTCCTCCCTCCCTTCCCCCTCTTTCCTCTCTCCCTCCCTCCCCTTTCCTTCCCCTCCCTTCCTCTTTCCTTCCCCTCCCTTCCTCCCCCGTTTCCTCTCCTCCCTTTTCATATATATGCAGATAAAAATTCCCGCGCGAGACAGCCCCGTCACGTAGCATCCATGGCGGCAATCCTCGCTTCTAGAACATTCTCGAAGGGGCGGCCGAATTTGGGGATTTTTTCTTTGCTTTTCTTTTCTTTTCTTTTCTTTTCGGTTAAGTTATTTCCTTTTTTTTGTTCTCGTTCTGTTTAGTTTTTTTTTTTTTTTTTTTTTTTTTTTGGTTTTGAGGGATCGATTTGTTTTTGTTTGTTATTTATAGGGACGGAAG
>NC_091585.1:4805193-4812693 GCF_042767895.1 Penaeus vannamei
TGTGTTTGCATGTGGGTGTGTGTACATACGTATACGTATCTCCGTGTGTGTATACTTATGCCCGTTTACATGTGTGTACGTGTGTTTGCATGTGGGTGTGTGTACATGTATACGTATGTCCGTGCGTTTATGCGTATGCCCGTTTATATGTGCGTGCGTGTGTTAGCATGTATGCATATTCCCGTGTGCGTGTATGCGTATGTCCGTGTTATCCACGTGGCGTCTTGAGGACTAGATTTCGATGTTATAAAAGATGTGGGTCGGAGATTCTGATGCTTTGAATTCATAAGGGTCGGATTGTTTGATTGGTGCGTCGTGGCATTTCTTGTTCTTTGTTACTGGTTAGTGTGTGAGTGTGCGGGTGTGTATGTGAAATTATCTTCGTGTGTGTGTGTGTGTGTGTGTGTGTGTGTGTGTGTGTGTGTGTGTGTGTGTGTGCGCGTACGTACGCGTTTGTGTGTATTTTTGTGTTGGTGGATGTGGGTTGCTTATATGTGCTTCTGCATTTGTATATATATGTATATGAATACACATATACTTCATTTTCACACGTTTATAATTCATATATCTACTGGTATACACAGAGAGAGAGAGAGAGAGAGAGAGAGAGAGAGAGAGAGAGAGAGAGAGAGAGAGAGAGAGAGAGAGAGAGTGAGAGAGAGGCCAACAAAATATTCTACTAGACAGACAAATAATAGACATACAAACAGACAGACAAACAGCTAAATCCCGACCGAAAACTAGAAAAAAAACGTATATTTTCCCAAACCCCATATTGCATTCTGACATCGCAACCTGTCCCTTCCCCAGCCCCTCCTTTTGAAACGTTTATTGTTTACAGTTTCCATGTAACGTTTGTCCGGGTGTTTTCAGGGGAAATTCAGATTTCTTTCAGAGTGTGAGATTGAATGGGATGGCTTGCTCTTTTGAGTGTGAAAGGAGAGGAGGGAGGGGAGGGGAGAGGAGGGGGTGGGAAGGGGAGAGGAGGGGAAGGAGAGGGGAGAGGGAAGGGGAGAGGGTAAAGGTGATAGGGTGGGAAGAGAGGAGGGAGAGGATTGAGTGAGGGAGGGAAGGGGAGAGGGTGGGAGGAGAGGAGGGGGAGGGAAGGGGGAGAGGAGTAGAGGATTGAGGGAGGGAGGGGAAGGGGGAGAGGGTGGGAGGAAAGGAGGGGGAGGGAAGGGGAGAGGAGTAGAGGAGGGGAGGGGGGAAGGGGGAGAGGGGGTGAGAGAGTGGGGAGGGAAGGAGGGAGAGGGTAGAGGATTGAGAGGGAGGGAGGGAAGGAGGAGGTAGAGGATTGAGGGAGGGAGGGAAGGTGGAGAGAGGAGAAGAGAGAAGGCAAAGGAGTGGAAGACTGAGAAAACGAGGGGAAGAGAAGGAAGTGAAGAGGAGGGTGAGAAGGAGTGGAGGGAGAAAATAGGATAGGGAGGGGGCTGTAACGAGGGGAAGGGAGGGAATGAGGGAAGGGGCCGTAAAGAGGGGAGGGAAAAGGAGGAGAGGGTATAGGGGAGAGCCGTGAGAACGAGGGAAAGAGGAAGAGAGAGGGAAGAGAGAAGTGGGGAAGTGGCAGGAAGGGTGTATGGTGTGTGTGGTAAGAGGATGAGGGAGAGGGGAAGAGAAAAGGGAGAGAGAAGAGATAAAGTGGGAAGTGTATGATGTATGTGGTAAGAGGATGAGGGAAGGAGGATGAAAAAAGGGAGAGGAAAGATGGAGGTAGGAAGGAAGATGTGGGATGAAAGGGATTGAGAAGGAAAGGGGAGAGGGAAAGGGAGATCTTGAGGGAGAATGGATGTGGGAGAGAAAGAGAGAGAATGAAATAAGCATAGAGGGAATGAGGGCGAAAGGGAATAATAGAGAAGTGACAGAAACAAAGAGACAGACAGAGAGAGTGACAGAAATACAGACGAAGACAGAAACGAAACGAACAAAGGAAGAAAGAAAACAAACATAAAAAAGAAATAACAACAAGAGAAACACACACGCACACACCTCCAATAAATAGATCTCTCATTATACAACACAACGATACCCAGATACGCTAACTACACACTCACTTCTCCTCATATGTCCTTATATCAGTGTCAAAGGTCATATCACTTGTAGCTTATCAGTGGCACCGCATCTCAGGTCATACGATGGTTAGTGAGGGAAATATTATGTCATTGGTTATCGTACTTTATCTCCAAAGCAAATGGCAAGGAAGTATTATTCGTAGATTATCGCAAATTATTATCTGTTTGTCTCTGTTTCTGTCTGTTTGTTTGTTTGTGTCTCTTTCTTTATCTCTCGTTTTCTCTTTCTCTGTCTGTCTGTCTGTCTCTCTCTCTCTCTCTCTCTCTCTCTCTCTCTCTCTCTGTCTGTCTCTCTCTCTCTCTCTCTCTCTCTCTCTCTCTCTCTCTCTCTCTCTCTCTCTCTCTCTCTCTCTCTCTCTCTCTCTCTCTCTCTCTCTCTCTTCCCTTCACTCCTCTCCCTCTCTCTCCCTCTTTCTCTTTCTCCTTGCTCTCTCTCTCATCAATAGCTGTCATATTAAGATAAATCTTTATGGATCAACATACTTTTAACTAATAATCTTCCAATCAAAGTACTTTCTTGAGTTAGTACGAAGAGTTACTCATGGTCGGACTTTTCCTGTCCTTAAAGACCAAGTGTGACGTCATCATTATAAAGGACGTAGGGGATTGGCTGTCTCTCTTTTTATGGTGTGATGTCATAATGCTATGACGTAATAGGCATGACGGCAAGGGGAAAAACAACAACCAGGTGTTATTTTACATGTTTTGATATCGCTATATCTGTTATTGCGTTACTCATGGTATTTTTGAGAGCATTGTTATTCTTGTTGGTGTGATCATGTTCGTCGTCATGTTCACCGTCATTTTTGTTATTATCTTCGCCAAGGAGGATTTTTTTTTGGATTTTTTTTTTTTTTTTTTTTTTTTTTTTTTTATCAGGGGTGTGTCTTAACCTGACTTCAGTGGTGGTCCAAATTCATGATCCGAATCCTGGATTTTTAAAAATGAATTTCATCAGTTACCCCTATTACGTTGGCAACGGGTGTAACTATTATTATTGTGTTTACGTACGTCACCAGCGTACTTGAGAAAAAGGTGATTTTAATGTAATTCTTCGTATGAGTATTTCAATTGCGTCAGTAACTCTATTGCCTTGGCGGAGGTATGCGCTCTCTAAATGCTTCTAGTTATTGTTGGTCTTGTAATATACCATTCGCAAAAGTGAATATTGATAGCATACACACTGATATAGTGAGAACAAAGCGCAATTTCATAATAATATAAAACAACAGCGTCAAAATAAAATCAACTCCCTCTGCAAAAACAGGTCGGCCGGTCGCTTACACCAACAAAACGCAGCCGGTGAATATTCTTCAAGTTCTGTTCTTAGTCATTCTCGTCCTAGCGTCTCTCTCTCTCTCTCTCTCTCACTTTTTTTTTTTCTCTGGTGCGTTGTTTTTAAAATTCATCTGATATGACGCAGATATAGAGAAGCACGGCTGTTGTTCATGCTTGGAATAACATTGAGCAAACGCGCAGAGAATGTTTGAAAATTAATACCGTTGGCTGGCCCGGTCGCTGACTTCGGACTTGGTCAGTTTCTGTCTCTTCTTCGGGTTGGCATGAGGATGTTGTAGTGTCTGTATTTGTACCTGTTTATGTGTCTGTTTATCGAGTTCCCTTTCTTTCTCTCTCTCTCTCGTTCTCCGTTTTTATCCCTGTCTGTCTCTCTCTCACTTTTCTCTCACTCGTTTTCTCTCTCTCTCTTCCCCTCCCCCCCTCTCTCTCTCTTATGAAATACGTAAGTAATTTTGATCATTCCTATCGCGTTTTGTCGTTATCCTATATTTTCGTAATATCCCTAACCTTATGGTTTCGCTTCTAATTTTCCTTATCCGGATAAAAAAAAAAACTGACTCGTGTGAAATATATATCCCACTTTATTTCGTAATTTTGGCCTCCGTGCATTATTTATTCGATATAAAATCCACTGGAAACTTTAATTATAAAGTTTGTTAATATTTCAGTACCCAAGTAATTACTTTTTCTCTCATATTCATTCGTACCTGATTTATATATTATATTTTGCCCTAAGTATTTTATTATCAAGTTCATTAACCTCAAAATCTGCCTGAGAGTTTAATGGGGTATTTTAGTAATATAATAGATACTGTCCGTCCGGCCTCTTGGGGTTGCCAGATAGTCTCTTTGGGACATCCGTTGCTTGCATCTAGAGTTCTGAGAAATCTGTGACTGACGTTTTCTGTCTGCCTCTCTCTTCCTTTCTCTCTCACTCTCCCTCTTTCAAATCCTCTCTCTCTCTCTCTCTCTCTCTCTCTCTCTCTCTCTCTCTCTCTCTATATATATATATATATATATATATATATATATATATATATATATATATATCTGTGTCTTTTTTTTTCTCTCCCTTTCCCTCTCTTTTTTCCTTACCCCTCCCTCCTCTTTTCTCTCGCCCCTCCTCTCCCTTTCCCCCCTCCTCCCTTTCCTTCTCTCTCTTTACACTTCAACATCATCTCTCTCATCAACAGTTATTCAAAGGATAAATCCCAACCCGAAAAGCGAAGGGTATTTGCCAAAGTAATCTTCGGGAGCAAATTACATTCGATAATTACACAACAGGTAATTCATGGCTTGATAACAGGCATCGGGTGTTATCAGATAAGTCCCTGTTTGCATATAATTCGGCCGTGGTTTGTTTGTTTGTCTAAGGACCTAACGACGATGATTTGTATATCTTTATCCTCGGGGTTTCTCGTATCTTATGCCTCGTCCTCATTTAGATAGTTTAGTTTAATTCATTTAGATTTGGTGGATTGCGCTTCTATCTCTTTCTCTGTCTGTCTGTCTGTCGCTATCTCTGTCTCTCTCATTTTTCTGGTTATCTCTCACTCTTTCTGTATATATATATATATATATATATATATATATATATATATATATGTATATAATATATATATATATATGTATATATATACATATATACATATATATCTATCTGTGTGTGTTTGTGTGTGTGAGTTTGTGTGTGTGCGTGTGTGTGTGTATGTGTGTATGTGTGTGTGTGTGTGTGTGTGTGTGTGTGTGTGTGTGTGTGTGTGTGTGTGTGTGTGCGTGCGTGTGTGTTTGTGTGTGTGTGTGTGCGTGCGTGTGTGTTTGTGTGTGTATGTGTGTATGTCTTTCTTTTCTCTCACTTCCTTTCCCTCTCTTTTTTTCTTTACCCCTCTCCCCTCTTTCTCTCTCACCCCTTCTCTCTTTCCTCCCTCCCCTCTCTCTATCCTTCTCTCTACCCTCCCCCCCCTCTCTGTATCTGCTTGTCTCTATCTTTCTCTCTCTCTATCCATTTCTCTCTCTATATATATACCTCTCTCTCTCTCTCTCTCTCTCTCTCTCTCTCTCTCTCTCTCTCTCTCTCTCTCTCTCTCTCTCTCTCTCTCTCTCTCTCTCTCTCTCTCCCTCTCCCTCTCTCGGTCCTTCTTGGTTAGCAACAACCCTTGCAGTCTGTAACTTGCAAAGAGTCAGCTGGCAGATGATGGACTTCAAAATATATTGTGCATATTATTATATTAGATTGAATAGATTAACAACGTACCTGGTGTTTTAAATGAATCTTTCCCCTACTACGTAAGTTATCCAAATCAGGTTATCCATTTATTAAGTTGTCCAAATAAAGAGATCACCAAAGTACTCTTCAAAGTTGATGTATGATTGATGGGCCTTTTAAGGACAGCCAGTTTGTGTTGATGCTTAGACTTTTTTTTTTTTTTTTTTTTTACTTTGAATTCTTTTAGCCTTTCTTTTGGTTCTCCTGTTTCTCTGCTTCTCAAAGTTTGTATTCTTCCAGTTTTATTTTTTTATCTCTTTTTTCTAGTTTTCTCTGTCTCTCCCTCTCCCTCATTCTCTTCTTTCTGTTTGATTGTCTGCCGGTTTCTCTCTCTCTCTCTCTCTCTTCTCTCTCTCTCTCTCTCTCTCTCTCTCTCTCTCTCTCTCTCTCTCTCTCTCTCTCTCTCTCTTCTCTCTCCTTGTCTCCTCTTTGTCTCCCTCCCTCTCTCTCTCTCTCTCTCTCTCTCTCTCTCTCTCTCTCTCTCTCTCTCTCTCTCTCTCTCTCTCTCTCTCTCTCTCATAATTTCCCTCCCTCCATCTTCCTTTCTCTCCCCATCTTTCTCTCCTCCCTTGTCCCATCCCCCTTCTTTCCCACACTCCTTTCTCCCCTCCCCCACCCCTCACCTTCCCTCCCTCCCTTCACCCACTTCTCCCTCATCTTTCCCTTCCCCTCTCTCAACCTTCCCCATCCCTCCCTCTTTTTATCATCTCCCTCTCCTCTCCTCGCCCTCCCCACCTCCCCTTTTTCTCCCCATCTCATTCCCCTTTCTTCCCTCTCCCATCTCCCCATTTCACTCCCCCTTTCCCCCACCCTCCCTCTCTCACTCCCCTTCCCCCCCTCCCTCTCCTCCCCCCCTCTCCCCCTCCCCCCCCTCCCTCTCCTCCTTCCCATCTCACTCCCTCTCCTTCTCCCCCTCCCACCCTCCCCCGACACTCTCTCGGCATTTGAAAAAAAAAACTTCAGCAACAGGAATTATTCATATCCAAACATCCTCGGAAACTCAAAGGATACATTAGGATTCTCGCAACACTTGGGATCCTTGAGAAAGTGCGGTTGCTAGGCCGAGGGAGGAAGGGGGGGGGGTAGGATCGGGTATAAGGAGGGAGCAGGAAGGGAAAGGGTAGAGGGGAGGGGGGGCGGGTAGGGTAGGATAGGGTACAAGGAGGGAGCAGGAAGGGAAAGGGTAGAGGGGAGGGGAGGGCAGTAGGTAGGAGTGAGATGGGGGTACAAAGGAGGGAGCAGGAAGGGGGAAAGGGTGCGTAGAGGAGGAGTGGAAGGGGAGGGTAGGAGGAGGAGTAGGGTAGAGAGCAGGAAGGGAAGGGCAGAGGGGAGGAGGAGGGAGGGGGAGAGAGGTAGGATAGGAGTACAAAGGAGGGAGCAGGAAGGGAAAGGGGTAGAAGGGAGGGGGGAGGAGAAGGGAGTAGGGGGAAAGTGGGAGGGAGGGGAGAGGAGCAGGATGGGGAGATCAGAGAGGGAGGATTGATTGGAGGGGAAGGGGGGCAGGAGGGAGAAAGGATGATAGAGGAGGAGTGGAAGGGGGAGGGAGGTAGGGGGCAGGAGGGAGCAGCAAGGGTAGGGAGGAAAGGGTAGGGAAGGTAGGGGGAGGGAAGGTATAGAGAACGGGAGGGAGGGTAGGGTAGAGAGTGACAGAGGGGGGGGGGAGAAGAAGAAAAGGACCGTGGTTGCAGGAAACTTGGAGAAGGGTGGAGGAGGATAGAGGTGGGGGAAGAGGGAGAGAAGGAGCTCAGAGGTGGAGGAGAAGGATAATGGAGAGGTAGGGGGAGGGTAGAGGAAGGGGTTGGGGGATAAGAGAGAGGAGGAGAGGGCTATGGTCGCAAGGCGGGGGAGGGGGAAGGGGATAGGAGG
>NC_091585.1:4835193-4837693 GCF_042767895.1 Penaeus vannamei
CCGCTATGCGATGAATATCTGAGGTTGTGGGTTTAAGAACGATATTCAGTAATTTTGCCTTCTGACTGTTTTACTTTCAATAACAATGATAATAAGAATGGTAATGATAATAAAAATAATGATGGTAATAATAGTAATAATGATAATAACAACAATCATGATATTATAAAAACATTATGATAATAGTAATATTAATATTGATAACTGGTAATGATAACAACAATAATAGTGATAATGATAATAATCATCATCATTATGGTGTATTATCACCATCATCATCACCAACACAAACTCCACCACCAACCTCACCTCCATTCCCAACCCTTTCCCCCTCCCTCCCTCACTCCTCCTTCCTCCCTCACCCTTCCCCCACCCTCACCTCCCCCCAGCCCCTTTCCCTTCCCCCTCCCTCACCTCATCCCTTCCTCCCTTCTCCTTCCCCCTCCCTCCCTCACCCCTTCTCCCTCCTTTCTCCTCCCTCCCTCACCCCTACTCCCTCCTTCCCCCTCCCTCACCCCTTCTCCCTCCCTCCCTCCCTCACCCCAACCCCTTCCCCTTCTCCCTCCCTCCCTCACCCTCTTCCCCTTCCCCCTCCCTCCCTCCTTTCTCCTCCCTCCCTCACCCTCTTCCCCCTCCCCCTCACCCTCTTCCCCTTCCCTCCCTCACCCCAACCCCTTCCCCTTCTCCTCCCTCCCTCACCCCTTCCCCCTCCTTTCTCCTCCCTCCCTCACCCCTTCTCCCTCCTTCCCCCTCCCTCCCTCACCCTCTTCCCCTTCACCCAGACGCTCCCACAGGTGTAAAGAGGAAGTGACACCGAACCCTAAACAGGCGTTAAAGAATCCGAACCCACGTGGGTCGTTGTCGTCTATTGTTTGAGCGGATCTGATCCTCTCGTCTGAACGATCGTATCCTCTCTCTGGCGGGGATGGACACGTGACTTGCTGTCTGTGTGTGCGTGCGTGAGTGTGTGTATTGTGTTTGTGATGTGTGTTCTTGTGTGAGTTATTTTGTGGGTTTTAAGTATAGTGTGATTGTCTCTCTGTCTGTCTGTCTCTGTCTCTCTCTCTCTCTCTCTCTCTCTCTCTTTCTCTCTCTCTCTCTCTCTCTCTCTCTCTCTCTCTCTCCCCCTATCTATCCTATTACCTGTTTCCCTTTCATTTACCCAACCCTTTCTCCCCCATTCCCACCTCCACCACAACATCACCACCACCACCACCACCTCCACCTCCCCCCTCCACCTCCACCTCCACCTCCTTCTCCACCTCCACCTTCAACCCCTCCTCTACAACCCCCCCACCTTTACCACCCCACCACCTCTAACCCCCCCCCCCACCTCCACCTCTACCCCACCTCCACCTCCACCTTCACCTTCAACCCCTCCTCCACTCCCCCCCCACCTTTACCACACTCCACCTCCACCTCCCCCCCACCTCCACCTTCAACCCCTCCTCCACTCCCCCCCACCTCCACCCCTACCTCTACCACTCCCCCCCCACCTCCACCTCCACCTTCACCTTCAACCCCTTCTCCACTCCCCCCCACCTCCACCTCCACCTTCAGCCCCTCCTCCACTCCCTCCCCCACCTCAACCCCCCCCCCCGCACCTCAGGCTACCGAATCAATAAGCCAGGCGAGCGGGGCGCGAGAGGTCAAACGGCAATCCATCTCCATCAACAACTTTGTAAGAGTTTCACAAACTCAATTGAAGACAAGAGGCTCGGGTGGGACCATGTGTGGAGGGTGGGGGGGGAGGGGAGGGAGAAGGGGAATATGGGAGGGAGAGGGGGGAAGGGGAGGGGGGGGAAGGGAGAGGGGGAGGGGGAGGGGGGAAAGGGAGAGGGAGAGGGGGGAAGCGGAGGGGAGAAAGAATGGGGGGCGGGAGGGTGGAAAGGGAGAGAGAAGGGGAGGGGGAATGGAAAGGAGAGAGGGGGAGGGAGGGTAAGGATTAGAGGACAAGGGAGGATGGGAGGGGGAAGGGGGAGCGGAGAGAGAGAGGACGGAGGGAAATGGTCTGTTTTGAATTAGATGTCTGTTTACCTGCTGGCACTCTGCTGTTACGTATGCATGCGTGCAAATAAGCAGGTATATATATATATATATATATATATATATATATATATATATATATATATGTAAATACTGTATATATATATGCGCGCGTGTGTGTGTAAGTGTGTGTGTGTTTGTGTGTGTAAAGAGAAAAAAAATATATGAATAGTATGTGAGAGAGAGAAAAAAAGAAAGGGAAAAGAGAAAGAAAAATAGACAGTGATGCGACTGAGTGCCTGCGTGCGTGCGTGCGTGCGCATTCGTGGATGAATTCTCCCGCTTGAGTGAAAGCAGAGAGAGTCCGAACGAAGTCTTTGTGGAGTCCGACGGAAGTCCACACGAATACGGACGAGGTCTCAAATAAGCAGGGCCAGAGGACACACACACACACTTACACACACACGCACGCACACTCACTCATTCACTCACTTGATCACTCACTCACTCACTC
>NC_091585.1:4840193-4852693 GCF_042767895.1 Penaeus vannamei
CCACCACCACCACCACCTCCATCATCATCATCATCATCATCATCATCATCATCATCATCATCATCACCACCACCATCACCACCACCACCACCACCATTGCACCACGAACAACATCCCTTACACCACCAAACAAAACAAACCAGCAAACCAAACCAGATCTCACACATTTTGCACAAGGATACACTCAAACGAGATTCAAGGAAGATAACACACACGCAAAAAGCAACAAAAATTTAGCAAAGACGGATATAATAGCTAAAACACACCCAGGGGTCGAGTGTCAGGGTGCTGAGTCACGGTGAAAGCGAGACGCTGAATATTCACGCGGATGTGGGGCCCTCCTCGTGTTTCCCCCTGGCGGATGCTAAGGGAACTAATTTTTTGCGTGGTGGAAAGAAATTAAGATGATATTGATTAAAATTATATTAATGACATTAAGAGGATAACATTGATAATTATAGTAATGATGATGATGATAATAATAGTGATGGTGATAATAATGATGATAATGATAATAATAATGATAATGATAATATTGATGATAATGATAATAATAATGATGATAATGATAATGATAATGATAATATTGATGATAATGATAATTATAATTATGAGAATAATAATTATAATGATGAGAATAATAATTATAATAGTAATAATGATAATAATAGTAATAGTAATAATGAGGATAATAATAGTTATGATAACGGTAATTATAATAATGATAGCAAGAATTATGTTGATAATAATTATTACAATTATCATAGCAGAAATAATAATAGTAATGATATTGATGTTAATAATAATAATGATAATAATGATAGTGATAGTAATAACAATAATCATGATAATGATAGTTTTGCTGATTACGATTATAATAGTTATGAAAATGAGATTGTTAACGTTATTGATACTTTTTTCACTATTAATTTCATTATTACTGTTTATATTTATTATCATTGATGTTGCTACTGCTGCTATTATCATTATTATAATTATTATCCTCCTCATCATCATTAATCATTATCCTCATCCTCCTCCCAGCACCATCATCATCATTATCACCATCATCATTATCATCATTACCATCATGATGATAGTAATAATGAAGGTGATAATGATAATAATAATAAATATAATAATAATAATACTATGATATTGATATTATGATGATAGCAATTATAATTATGGTAACAGTATTACTAATGATGATAATTTTACTACTACTAATGATAATAATAACGATAACAATATCAATAATAATAAGTACAGAAAAGAAAAAGATTTCATATATTATTAACACAATATATCATTCCACAAGCACAGAAGTAGGATTTAATATCACAACAAGAGAACCAATTATTACACAACAAAATTACATAACATTGCGTTGTATTATTAGAACTAATATCAACAATGACTGAGGACTTTATAGGGCTTTGGGAAGGTTGGGAAAAGGAAAAGGAAATGTCAGTAGTTTATTGTTATTGTTAGTATTATGATTATTACGTCCGCCATGGAGGTTATGTTTTGTGGTAGAGTTGGTTAGTTAATTTGTTTGTTGAGTGGATTAATTCGAAGAAAAGTTATGAACAGATGTTTATGGAAAAAAAAATCCCAGGTGTGTTTTAGCCCAACTTAGATGCTATTAAATTTTGGTGGCGCTAGTATTTGCAAGCAGGATAGCTCAAAAAAGTTAAGAACGAAGTTTTATGAAATTTTTACCAGAGGTGCATCTTATCTTAACTTTGATGCCACTAGATTTTCGGATCCAGGATTTTTTTTATTGCATCAGTAACCCTATTGCTTGGCGGAGGTATAGTCTCTCGGAGTGCTTCTAGCTGTTGTTGTTATTATTGCAGTTTTTTCTTATAATTGTTAGATCTGTAGGACAGGGTTTCCCAAACAAGGGTGTTCGCAAACTTAAGGGTGAAAGATAGCATTCCAGGGGGTGAAAGAAGTGTCCTTGATAGGCAATCGATCAATTCAATTCTCTGTTTTTCCCCGTTTTGAGAAAAAATGGTAATTAAGATACAGGAACAAATGAGTCTTTGGATAAAAAATCGTTGATAAACGTTTCCAGGTTAGTTCTTTAACTTTATTATTTGTAGCCTTTTCAAGCACGAGTGATTTTTTTAAGGGTTTATTCAGATATTAATCTGGGACATAATTTCTTGTCCATATGTTTGATTTTTATTCACCTTTTGTTAGAAAATGGATTAGATGTAAATTTGCAGGGGGTGCGAGGGCACAATAGATTTTAGGGGTACGGGTGTAAAAGAAATGTTTGCTGTAGAAGGAATGTTTATTATTATGTTTATTATCATTATTTGTTGCTGTCGTTATCATTAAAATTATCATTGTCATTTTCATCATTATCATTATTATTATCATTTTGACTATTATTATGATTATTATCATCATCATTATCATTATTATCATTATTGCAGTCATCCTTATTACTAATATCAGTATTAACAATAATTATAATTCTTCTTTCGGTGATTTCGGAAACGGTGTGAAATAAAAATGCCTTTTGGTTAAATCCAAGTAATATTCTGTATACGAATCAGACAATTTATTCTGTACTCAAAAGGACATATATCCTAAAATAACAACAACAACAACAACATCAACAAAAACAACATCAACAATAATGATAATGATAATAAATAAATAAATAAATAAACTAAAGATTTTTTTTTGTCCCCGCAGGTGCTGAGTCTGGGAAGCGGTGCCCTGTGCTGCCTCCTGGTGTCAGTCGACAAGCTGACGGAGGTGATACAGGCGGCCTACAACACATACCATGACCTGCAGAATCCCATTAAAGTTTACGGCACAAATGGTACTGAGACAGGTGAGGGAATGAGAGAGAGGGAGAGCATGGTGACGGTGGATGAGAGGGAGAAGAAAGAATAAGGAGGAAAATGATGTAGCACCCCTCCCCTCCCACGTATATATATATATATATATATATATATATATATATATATATATATATATATATATATATATATATATTAATATATATATATATGTATATAAATCTCTATATACATATTAATATATATATATATGTATACGTTTATGTATGTATATATATATATATACATATATATATATATATATATATATATATATATATATATATATATATATATATGTTACAGGGAATATGTGAAACTAGGGATTACACGTAAATCCTGAAATTATCAGGGATTTCATGTTATCTGTGAGAGCATTTTATTTCTTCATGTCATATTTTCTCGTAGTTTCCTGCAGATGTATTTTACTATTTAGAGGTCAATGCATTATTGATATACCATACAAACTGCTCTTTGGGTATCACATCTTATATTATTAATATTTATTTATTTATTTATTTATTTAATTTGTTTATTTATTTTTTGAGATATAACTGTATGGTCACAGCGATTACGTGAAATCTCAGATTATTTCAGGTTTCATGTGTAATCCCTAATTTCATGTATTCCCTGTAACATAGTATGTATGTATATGCATATAGATAAAGTTAGAAGACCTGTTTTCTGTATACCATGAAAGAAAACGAGAAGCCGCCAGTCTGAGAGTATGGGAGAAAATGGGAAGCTATCTACGCATTATAGAAAACGTGAATCTTTATACCTATAACTATGCTAAAGATGAATATTCTTGAACATTTCATGGCTACGTTGTCAATACCAGACAATATGCTATGCATTCATAATTATAAGAATTAACCAAATATAAAGAAGCTTATCATGATTATCTCAAAACAACCCTAGTTATCACAAATATAAACTTAGACCTATTTACTAGTTATCACAAATATAAACTTAGACCTATTTACAACTGTTTTCCAGGACCCGGGGAGTTAAATCTGGAAGATCCTGTGCTAATGTACATTGAATGGGGAGTCATCGCCACGCTGTTGTTCATGTTCGTGTGTACAGTTGTGGATGTACTGCTCATCGTTGCGGCCATCAGGGTGAGAATACATGAACACTTTCCTGTGAAATATGTATATGTACACTTTTTCTGTGAAATATTTATATGTACATTTTTTTTGTGAAATATTTATATGTACATCTTTTTTGTGTGTGAAATATGCAGATGCACTTTTTGCAAAATATTTATATGTACACATTTGTAAAATATGTACATGTAGACTTTTCTTTGAAATATGTACAAGTACTTTTTTTTGTGAAATATGTATATGTACATATTTTTTGGTGAAATGTGTACATAGACATTTTTAGTGAAATATGTACATTTTAAGTGTATGATTTTGAATCTTAACTGTAATCTTCATTTTATTTTTCTTAATTATTTTTAAACGTTACTAGTTATATCATTTCTGAAAGTATTGTTTCTATTGTAATTCCTGGAGGACGAGGATTTTACTAGTTTGTAAATTTTGAAGGACATTTTTAAAAATTTTCAAACTTCTGATGTTAATATTTTTCTAAAATCGGAAGGCCATTACTTATTTTCATGTTTTCTGAAGGGTGTTATTTTCAAATTTCTAACGATCATAATTGTCGTAGGAGGTTCTATAGGACAATTTTTTCTAATTTATAAAGGGTATTGTTACAATTCCAATTAAGAGCAGCATTATTTTTTCTGATTTCTGAAGGGTAATATTTTTCTAATTTCCGAAGAACATCACCATTTTTTTTTTTTTTTTTTTTGATATCTGAAGGATAATGTTTTTTTTTCATATTTTCTGTGCGACATTGCTATCTTTTCTAATATCTATAAGACATTATTTTCTAATTTCTGATGAAAACAACTTCTGAATGATAATATATATATATATTTATATATATATTATATATATATATTATATATATATATTATATAGGTATATATTATATATAGATTTATATGTTATATATATATATTATTATTATTATTATTATTATTATATATATATATATATATATATATATATATATATATATATATATGCATATATTTTATCTATTTATTATTATTTGTTCCTAATGTCTATGTATTATTATTTTTTAAATCTAATTTCTGACTAATCTATTTTTTCTTACTGCCTAAGGACATTATAATTTTTCTGATTTTTAAATGGTCAATTTACAAATTCCATAATGACATTTATTATTTTTTTCTTCTAATTTCTAAAGAACAATATTTTTCTATTTTTCTAATTTCCGAATTTCTAAATACCAGTATCATTTCTTCACTTTTTTTTTTTTTTTTTAAGAAATCTCAATTTTCACATTCCCGAATAACCTCTTCCCCCCCCCAAAAAAAAAAAAAAATCTAATTCTAACAGTATTCTTTCTCATAGTGAAAAGTATAGTTCATCACCATTATCCCTCACCATCAGGAGGCGCCGTGGATGATGGTGCCGTGGATGGTGGTGCAGTGGGTCACCATATTCCTCACAATCGTCATCTTCGGTATAGTGCTCTGGGTAAGTGGCTGTAGCTGGGTTGTGTGGGTTTAGGGAGATGGACTGAGGGAGGGTTGGGTGCTGTAGTGTGTGTGTGTGTGTGTGTGTGAGTGTGAGTGTGTGTGTGTGTGTGTGTGTGTGTGTGTGTGTGTGTGTGTGTGTGTGAGTGTGTGTGTGTGTGTGTGTGTGTGTGTGTGTGTGTGTGTGTGTGTGTGTGTGTGTGTGTGTGTGTGTGTGTGCGTGTGCGTGTGTGTGCGTGTATGTGTGTGTGTGTGTGTGTGTGTGTGCGAATTTTGTGCACGTGTATGTTTGCAAATGTACGTATTTGTTTTGTGTGCAAGTGTGTTTTGTGTGTATGTTTTTGTTTGGGGGCATGTGTGTGTGTATGTTTGTGTATATGTTTGTTTTTGTGAGCGTGTTTTTTTGTGTTTCTGTTTTGTGTTTATGTGTGTATATGTGTATGTGTATGTTTTTGTGTGTATGCTTTTATATTATAACTATGGTTTTGTATGTATGGGAAT
Organism: Penaeus vannamei; assembly: GCF_042767895.1. Taxonomy (NCBI): domain Eukaryota; kingdom Metazoa; phylum Arthropoda; class Malacostraca; order Decapoda; family Penaeidae; genus Penaeus; species Penaeus vannamei. The sequence goes on from NC_091585.1 coordinate 4,846,143, forward strand.
GTTTTTTTGTGTATATGCATATGTATTTTCCTTTGTATTTTTGTATTTTCATATACATCTTTGTATCTGCGTTCATATATACATATACATACATACATACATATATATATATATATATATATATATATATATATATATATATATATATATATATATTTGGAAGTACACATGTGTTTTTTTTTCCGTGGGACTCTATGTAAATACGTATGTCTACATATGCCGTAATATATTTGATTTAGACAAAGTATTTAATCCAAAACTGACATTAATGTCAGCATATATTAACCAGGAAAAAGGTCGGGTCATATATATATATATTTTTTAATGTAAATAATCTCGTTTATTGCGTTTTTTTTTTTTTTTTTTTTTTTTTTTTTTTTTTTTTTTTTTAATCCCTGGAAATTATGAATTAATAAAATTCTCTATTTCATGTGACCGGAAAACATGTGTTAATTCACCTTGAAAATAAATGTGTCTAGACACGCACAAACGCACAAATTCATGCAGACAAACACGCACGCACAAACACACAAATTTTCTGACACACTCCCGCACCGCACCGCCCCCCCCCCCTCACACACACATAAACAAACGTATTATATTATGTCTATTTAAACAGATAGTATAAGGAAATATGAACTAGGACTAGAAACCTTTATATTAACTTACAAACGCAATATTAAATTTATATATTTCACCGAAATTTTTGCTCTTGTAAAAATAACATCTTTACTCGTAGAATATTATCCATCATATTACCTTAAATATTACATCAAATATATAATTATTTGTAAAGGAGGAAAGAGGGAAATAGAGAGAGAGAGATAAAAGAAAATAGATTGATATTTATATTTGCATTTTTAGTGCTATATTTCACGTACAGAATGTGTACCGGTTTGGAATTCAATTGAAATGGAAATTAAACCGATTTGAAATAACCGTTTCACACTGCGTCAGTTTTTGTGGATAAATTTATTTATGGATTTTTTCTCTCTTTAGCGCTATCTCTCTCTCTCCCTCTTTCTCTTTCTCTCTCTCTCTCTCTCTCTCTCTCTCTCTCTCTCTCTCTCTCTCTCTCTCTCTCTCTCTCTCTCTCTCTCTCTCTCTCTTTTCACTTTGTTTTACTTTTACCATCTATGTTCCCTCCATCTTTCTCTCTCTTCATCTATTTATCGGTAACTATGTAAATCACCATATTCCCTTCCTCTTTCTTTTTGTTGATTGTGTTTCTATATCAACATGTTTCTCCTATCACTATCACGTTTAGTCTTTATCTTTCCCTTTCTCTCTCAGTCTCTCCGTTACACCATTTTCTTTGATAACTTTCATGCAACACAAAACCCCTTTTAAAAGAAAAGGAAAGTGTCACAAGGTCATGCAAAGTTTCCAAGAAATTTCGTCCATGAGTTTACGCAGACCGCCAGAGAAAACATTTTTATATTTCTCTTTTTTTTTGTATCCTTATTGTTTTCTTTATTTATTTCCTCAATTCGGGAGAAGTTTTAAAAGTTATCCGTTGTTTTAGCACCTAACGGCCTTCCGTCATGAACAGGGGGGACTCTTTTATCTTCCTCCGATCGATCGCGAAGTGAAGTTGTTTAAATAAAATGTCTGAATCATTAGTCAAGCCGTTATTTGCCATTTAACGGCGATTGGGTACAGCTTTACCCTCTCACGCACACACGCATGTAGGCGCGTGTACGTACCCAGTGCATTGGGCAACGACATTTGCACTTTCGCTGTTACGAAATAGATACACATGTCTGTTTCTGAATCTTGAAGTGTAGATTGCATATCTGTCTCTCGCCTCTCTATTTATTTATTATATTTGATCTGTTATTACAACATTGTCGAATTAGTGAGAGTAAGATGAGATAGATTATATATATATAGAAAGAGATAGATAGATATAGGAGATAGATAAATAGATAGATATAGATAGATTGATATAGATAGATTGATATAGGTAGAGATAGATAAATAGATAGATATAGATAGATTGATATAGATAGATAGACTTAGATAGAGATAGAGATGGAAATAGGTAGATAAAGATAGATAAATAGATAGAGATAGATGAATATAGGTGGACAGATAGAGATGGATAGAAATAGACATATATATATATATATATATATATATATATATATATATAGAGAGAGAGAGAGAGAGAGAGAGAGAGAGAGAGAGAGAGAGAGAGAGAAATAGAAATACAGAAACAAACATAACCACAACCAAACAACAAACCAATCAGACATAAATACCCCCCCCCAAAAAAAAAAAAAAAAAAAAAAACCCTCCCCCTTCAACCTAACCTCTTCCGCAGCAGCAACTGGTGGCGATGCCGAGGTACTGGTGGGCCGTGATGTTCGTGGTGGCCGTCGTCATCCTGATGGTCATGGCCTTCGTGCTCGTCCTGTCGCTGTACCAGAGCGTGCGGGAGCGAGAGATGCCCGAGTTCTACCAGGGAGCCGAGCTGGTGGTGAGGGCCTCGGTCTTAGTGTGTGCATCTATAATCATGTGTATCTATTCATGTTTATCTATATAGCTATGTGTATATGTGTATATGTGTAAATGTGTATCTATGTACGCACACGCACACGCACACGGACATACGAACACACACACACAATATATATATATATATATATATATATATATATATATATATATATATATATATATATATATATTGTGTGTGTGTGTGTATAGTGTTCTGTTCTACGACAGGTACCTTTAGCATCCATTTTCCATGACTCTGTTCTTCTCTTCATGTTTGCACACCCATCTTCCTTTGATTAACTTAACATGCCCAGTCTTTTCATTCTACTGTCTTTTATCAGCTATTCTCCCTCAATCACTTTTTTCAACAACCCCTCTTAGAAGTCTTTTCTCCAATTGTCTCATTTCTTCCAACATTGTCAACATGTCTTTATTGGTCCCTCTCTGTCCCGTTTATTTTTTTCCATCTTCCAAACCCACTTTTCAGAAGCCTCTTTTTTCTTTATGTCCGCTTTCATTGTCCGTGTCTCTGACCCCCACAAAAGCACACACTCCATACTGTTTATTTGTAACATATAATCCCTAGTATAAGCTTTCGGTGCACATGTCTGCCAGCATCCCGAGCACTCACCGCGCCCCTCCCTTGCAGCACCGCCACATCTGGCTCTCGCAGAAAGGAAAGTACTACGAATAATATTGCGCCTGTCCCTGGGCCGACCCGGAGAAGCTGCGCGCTGCGGCTCACTCCAGGGTCCAGGGACACGTCGCCCCCATGCCCGGCCTCCGCCCCCTCCAGGGCCCGCGGCCGAGCTTCTCCAGGAGTCGGGTTCCTCCGCCGACGATCACCCTCGGGAGCAAGAGCCAGTCCTTGGGCGACCTCCTGGATGCGCGCCCTCGCCTGCAGCCGCCCGTGAGTCCGGGGGCGAAGAGCCACTCGTTCCTGGACTCGGAGGGCGGCTTCCACCCCGACTTCCAGGAGCAGATCTCGCCCGGGTACCGAGGCCACCAGCGGCGGCCGAGCTACACCAGGTTCCAGTACCCCGTCGGGCCGAGGTACAGCAGCGAGCACCTGAGGGACCCGGGACCCAGGAGCCCCTCCAGGATCCCGAGGCCCGTCACGGCGGCGCCTTCTCGGGGGCAGTACCACCTCCACGACGAGCAGGGACCCAGAAGTCCTTCGAGGATCCCGGTGCCGATCCACGCAGGAGGACCTCCCAAGAGCCCGCCCGCCTTCCAGGGCCGGTCGACCCGCTCCAAGTCCCTGGAGGGATCTCTGGCGCAAGGGTTCTCGGAGGCGGCCGTGCTGCAGGAGGACCCTCCGGGATTCAGCCTCTCGAGAAGTCCCAAGATATCCTGGATCCTGAACGACCAGGAGGTTCGCGAGGCGCGCTGCTAGGACCTCGGAGCCAGCCAGGGTCATGCTCGGGGCAGGAACTTCATCTTTGACGCTGTAGTTGTGACTGATAGGTCTTGAATCACATGTACTCTTGCTTAAAGGTCAGACTTCACCAACTTCGATACATTCATAGGCCTAGATAACAGAAAGAACGTACACTTTTCCACAGAATCCTGAAGACAACCTCCGCCAAGATACAATCTCCTTTTCTCTCCTAAAATTTCTACCGAAACACCGAAAATTATATTTTTAGCGCTTCTCTAGGTTGTAAAATATAATTTTACATGCACGGAAATGTATTATCACGAGTTTTTTTCAGGATAATAAGTGAATATTTAATGAGTGCCATAAAAGGGTTCAACCTACATGCTGGAAGGGTTAGGAAAAGAGAAAGAAATAGGGGAATTCTCTTTTTTCGGTAAACACAGCTTGGTAATACTTATTTGTCAGTTAATATGGGTAGAGTAGAATGTCATACTATTTGTATTAAAAGATTGATTTTTGTAAATAATATCCATATGAATTCTTCTAATTACTGCATCCAGTGAAATGTAAGTAATAAAGATATGAACCAACAGAATCTGCAATAGTTTATGCTTCAGGTGAAAACGTTTTCTATGATACATTTTAAGGGTAACTGTAATAGTTCCTCACGTGCCAAAAAAGTTGTTATTACGCCACAATAGATATTCACCACAAGTGATTAATACGCTTTTGAGCTGTCTTCCTTATTGTCCTTTTCTCGCTACCACTTCCTCCTATTAACTGTACTGTACTCTCTCTCTCTCTCTCTCTCTCTCTCTCTCTCTCTCTCTCTCTCTCTCTCTCTCTCTCTCTCTCTCTCTCTCTCTCTCTCTCTCTCTCTCTCTCTCTTCCTCTCCCTCTCCCTCTCGCCCTTCCCCTTCCCCCTCCCCTTCCCCCTCCCTCTCCCTCTCTTCCTTCCCCTTCCCTCCTTGCCCCTCCCTCCCTCCCTGTCTTCTCTTGCCCACATTCACAATGCACATTATAATCTACCAGTCGTGCGAGGTGCTGGAGTAGTGACAACTAAGGCGCAGGGAGGCTGGAGTCGCCCAGTCAAAGAACTCTTTGGTGCTATGTGGTTTTGGAACCGCTAACGCAGTGTGTATGTTGGATGTGTATCTGACAAGGGATGAATCTAATTTTTATTGTTAATGGTATTGACACTAATAGTATTACTGTTGTTGTGAGTATGATATTTTATCCATTTGTATAATCACTATTTTTCTTACTGTTTATTATTATCGTTATTATTGTTATTATTATTATTATTATTATTATTATTATTATTATTATTATTATTATTATTATTATTGTTATTATTATCATTATCATTATCCCCATCATCATCATTATTATAATGTACATTATCGTTGATGTAATTATCATCATTATTATTCCATAGTCATTACTAGAATTATCTTCATCATTATCATTAGTGTCGTTACTATTACTGATATGGCGATCATCAGCGTTCTATTACCAAACTCCCACAACCACTACAACAGCCACGTCCTTGCATAACTCTGCTGATTCCTGATAGAGTGTGGGCCCCTTTTGTAACTGCAAAGAAAGTGATTGAAACCTTTCGTAATAGTCGTCTCGTGAATTTGTTTATGTGCACTTTTTACACACACTTGAATTAATGGATCTCACAGTATCAGATATAACATTATTGTTAGATATCTTTTGTACAAATAACCTTTTTTTTACATATGACTATATACATATAACATAATAACACGAAACTTCCCACAAAAGCTGGGCACCAAGTTCCATATAATCAATGTTCATAAAATCTCCCATTGTCTAATCTAAACCAGTTTTGCCTTACGATTTGAAATTCCGTAGTCTGTGGTGATACCCTACCTGTGCCATTGTTGGTTTTGCTTCAAATTCTAGACGAAAATAAAAGAAAATATATGAGTCCTTTCATGTTTGTATATAAAGAATATAAAGATGTTTAGGAAAGGGATGGTGTATGTAAACATTTTTTTTTTTTTTGTTAATGTGTCGATATTTTAAACATGGAATAAATCTTATAAAATCTGAGTAAGACTTAGGGATTGTTGAATTGTGAATGTGATCTGTCTTTGTATTGTGACCGTGGTTCGTTGTGATACCGGAGCACATGTCTGAGTGTCGGGTATTTTGCAGTGGCATGTGAAATCAAACGCCCTTGAAGTTATTGTATCAAGATATATTTATATGTCCTGTATTAATGAATAAAATCATTAATAACTGTGCATTTTTTGTCCTCCACTCACGCACGCACACACACACACACACACACACACACACACACACACACACACACACACACACACACACACACACACACACACACACACACACACACACACACACACAAACGTATATGAATATCTATGTATCTATTTATACACACACACATATGTATAAACAACTATGGCCGTAGTTACAATCCCACGTCATTAACTCTGAAAGGTATATAAAGATATATACTATCAAAGGAAGGAATTAAGAAATATTCAACTGAAAATATAGTTCTTTGTTTTCTCCTGTAAATATATACTTTATCTATAAAGAATATTGAGAATCTGTGCACAGGCCAAACATCACCATTTCGTGGCCTCGTAATTGGGTAAACCTCATC
>NC_091585.1:4857693-4887693 GCF_042767895.1 Penaeus vannamei
GACGAGGAAAAGGAGAAAAAATACTTGTTTTTCCTTTCTATTCACATTTATTTCTACTTTCAGAAGCGAGAAATCGAACTGAACTATATTTTTCGAGTCTGAAAGATGAATTTCGTTGAAATCCGACGTGAAAAACACATGTCGACAAGGGATGGCATTTCCTTTATTCATCATTATTTTACGTTACGGTGACATGGCAGCATATTCACCATTCTCTGTGACTTGCAACCGAGAGTGGTAACACCTGTAAATAAACTTTGATTCACTGGTAATTTCGAAATACGCATTTTAATGGTACTGTCGCTTTGGAGGTCTGTGAAGAGTATTGATAACGATAATGATAACGATAAGCAGCGGCCATGCCAACAAAATAAGGACAGAAATGGAAAGGAAAAAAGCTAGGACTTTATATAATTTCCGGGATTGCTCTTTATCTTAAAACTTAGTTGTGATAAAAGATGAAATATAGGTTGATTTTTTTACGGAATATTTTAGGAAAATAATTTTTTGAAGGAGCTAAAAAAGAGGTATTTAAAAAGGTTGGTAACTTCATTTTCATTTTTAAAGATTGAACTTAATTCAGTGCAAGGGTTGGCATACATTAATGTTTAATACATCTTACTCTTTAAGTGAAAGTACACACACATACACACAGATATATGTTACATTTTATACACAAGAGCAATATTTCTCCTAAAAGCTACAATATAATTCTAGTGAAATTTTACTGTTACTTATGTCTGTGTGGTGTAGTGATTGTTTTCATTGATTTTTGACCACGGTGGCCTAGTGGGTTAAGGCGCCAAATTTGAACCTGTGAGCGCGCGTTCGAATCTACACGTGGGAGCATAAATTGTTTGATCATCATTTTAACTATCATTTTCATTATCATTTATATTTATCATCATCATCACCACCATTGCTATCATCACTGTTATATTTATTACTTTTATTATTATTATTACTATTGTTATTGTTATTGTTGTTATTATCATTATTGTTATTATTATTATTATTATTATTATTATTGTTATCATTATTATCATTATCATTATTATTACTATTAGTAGTAGTAGTAGTGATAGTAGTAGTAGTATCCTTATTATTATCATCATATTATTATTATTATTATTATTATTGTTATTATTATTGTTATTATTATCATTACTACTGTTATTATTAATATTATTGTTGTTATTATTATTATTATTATTATCATCAGTAGTAGCAGTAGTATCCTTATTATTATTATCCTTATCAAAACCCTCATTGCTATTATTATCATCATCATCATTGTTCTCAAAGTCATAACCATTATTGTTTTTCTACTTATTATCATTAACATCATTATTACTGTTATTATCATTAATCATTATCATAATTATCGTTACAATATCATTACCATTATCCTCATCGTTAATTACTATTATTATTATTATTATTGATTACTTATCATCATTACTATTATTGCCACCATTTTTATCATTTTACTCATTATCATCATTATTATTATTATCAATATTATCATTTTTTTATTTACTACTATCTTAATCATCATTCTCATTAATATTATCATTACCATTGTTAGCATCGTCATTATCTTTTTATTATTATCATTACAACTAATCGTTATCATTATTATTGACTATCCTTATTATTACTATAATACTTATTATGGTCATCAATATCATTATTATTCTTTATTACTATAGTCATCATTATCATCATTGCTGTTGTAATTGTTATCATCGTCATTATTATTATTATTATTATTATCATTATTATTATCATTATCATCATTTTTATTATCATTATCATTATCACTATCATTATTATTATCATCATTATTATTATTATTATTATTATTATCATTATTACTATTATCATTATTGTTATTATTATTATCATTATTATTATTATTATTATTATTATTATCATTATCTCTCTCTCTCTAGTTTTCTCACTCACTCTTTGTCTCTCTCTCTCTGCCTGTCTGTCTGTCTGTCTGTCTGTCTGTCTGTCTGTCTGTCTGTCTGTCTCTCTCTCTCTCTCTCTGTTTGTCTCTCTCTCTCTCTCTCTCTCTCTCTCTCTCTCTCTCTCTCTCTCTCTCTCTCTCTCTCTCTCTCTCTCTGTTATCTATATCTATTTCCTTAACGCCAAGTAAAATATAAATGCGATTTCCTTTAACAGGAGAGAGAAAATAAACGAGAGAAGAAAGAACGAAAGTAGATATAGAAAATGACAAAGGAAGAAAGAAAAAAAACAAAGGATAGAAAGAGATTTTAAGAAACTAAAAGAGTTAGAAAGAAATGCGAGAGAGAGAGAGAGAGAGAGAGAGAGAGAGAGAGAGAGAGAGAGAGAGAGAGAGAGAGAGAGAGAGAGAGAGAGAGAGAGAGAGAGAGAGAGAGAGAAAACAGCAGTGAAGAGGAAAGATACAAAAAGGAAGAAAGAAAATTGAAAAAGGAATCCATAAATAGATGAATATAAATAAATAAATAAATGAGACACGAAATAAGATGGACAAGGAAAAGAATAAAGAAAATAGTATTGTACAATGAACAGCAAGGCAGAAAGAAAGAATGAGAAAATATGTAACAGAACAATTAGGATAAATATAAAAAAGGGATAATTCTATCTGCATTTTCTCCCTCTTATTTGTTTTCTTTCTTTCTCTGTCTCTTTCTTCCTCCCCTTCTTTCTCTCACATAAAATAAAAACAATAAAAAAACACAAAACAGATAAAGGAATAACTAATAAGAGACAATAGAAACAGAAACCTAACTAATCTTCTATTCTCTCCGATTCCATCTTTGTTTCCTGTTCATTTAGCATTATTGTTAATAGCTATGATAGAGTGTCAGTTTGTTTTCTGGTGTATCTATTCTTCACGTATGTTTGGTGATATCAATAATAGCGAGGATAATAATTAATTCTCTCTCTCTCTCTCTCTGTCTCTGTCTCTCTCTCTCTCTGTCTGTCTCTGTCTCTCTCTCTCTCAAATATGTTTTATATCAATAATAGCGATGATAGTAATTCTCTCTCTTTCTTTCTTTCTTTCTCTCTCTCTTTCTTTCTTTCTCTCTCTCTCTCTCTCTCTCTCTCTCTCTCTCTCTCTCTCTTTCTCTCTCTCTCTCTCTCTCTCTCTCTCTCTCTCTGTAATTGTGTCAAAATACGTGACAGACAAATGCATGTACAAGTTTACCGTTCATTTGATACAACAAATACTTAGGTTAAATATGCCGATATTTTTACGTCAGTTAAATTCGTTGAAACGAAGGAATGGCTAATGTTCGAGAATGTTCCATGACAAGAGAAACGATAGAGAAAAAGAGAAAAAAATATTTTACATTGTTCATATAGTTATTCTGCCATACATTTTCTCTCATTTGTTCCTTCTGCTTTCTCTTTTTCTCTTCGTTATACACCACTATTTTCTTATTTACATTATTAATATCAAATAAAGAATAGTTATAATGGATTGCTGGTGATATGTTTGATGATATCAATAATAGCGATGATAATAATATTCTCTCTCTCTCTCTCTCTCTCTCTCTCTCTCTCTCTCTCTCTCTCATCGTTCATATGTTGATACAAGAAATGCTTAGGTTAAATATGCCGGTGTTTTCATGTCAGTTAAATTCGTCGAAATGAAGGAATGGTTGATGTTCGAGAATGTTCCACGCCAAGTGTGGGATCATGTAGGTCTATGTTAGGTTAGGATTTTTTCTTTTTTTGCTTTTATTGTATCCATTTCATCTTTTTGTTTCTGCTGATGCGAATGATAAAGAGAATGCGATATAAACAGATAGCGGAGTAACGTTAAATGTCAAAATATATAAATAAATACGTAAATTCAGATATTCCAGGGCAGGTCCATCACTTATACACATACATACATAAATACATACATATATATACATACATATACGTATGTATGTAACAATATGTAGTTTATAATAGATTATAATAGCTGCATTAAAGCCTTGAAAATCTTTCATTGGAAACAACACCGGAAATTATGCTTTTGATTGTTCCAGCATTATTATTATTATTTCTTTATTTCTGTTGCTTTTGTTTTTCGAACTAAACTAGCATATTTTGCCACGATATTAGATAATAAAGATTTATGTACGAGGTGCATATCTAGATGATTGTGATACAAATTTGTTCAAATGTAGCATTATCTATTTTGAAATACAAATAAATTACCTTGCAACATGCACTTTATTTATATTGCTTTTTATGTGAGAGAAAGGAGAGAGAGAGAGATAGATAGATAGAGAGAAAGAGAGAGAGAGAGAGAGAAACGATAGAGAAAAAGAGAGAAAAAGGTTGATTAACATTGTTTACGTAATTGTTATTCTGCCATATCTTTTCTCTCATTTGTTCTTTCTGCTTTCTTTTTTTTCTCTTCGGATACACTATATTCTTGTTTACATTATTATCAAATAAATGATTATCATAATGTATTGCTGGTGCTGCTAGGAATAGAATTATCATTGAAATACACTAAAAGCGGGAAATGTGTAATATAAAAGGACCCCTGAAAATCCCTCCCAGTGTCGATGTGATGGCCGAGTGGTTAGAGCACCGGACTCGTGTGCGCCGGCCGCACGGGTTCGAGAGTTCGCCTCCCGGAGGGTAGCAGTGTTTCCTTGGGCAAGGAACTTTACTTCAATTGCCTAGTACTAGTACTGTGTGAATGTGTGTGTTTGTATGTATGTGTGTGTATGAATGAGGTATGATTTGGTGTGTTTGTGTATGTATGTGGTATATTTGGTATGATGTGTGCTTTGTGTGTAATGTTGATCATGTATATGCTCCCCCCATTGTGACCTGTGCTTCCACACCCAATTCACCCTCACAGTGCTGCTTTCCTGTGCCCCCCATCATTGTGAGGGAGGAGAGGGTGTGGGGGCGCAGGCCTCAAGGGGCATGGGGTCATACATAGTATAGGTGAGGGATTCATGGGGGGAACATAACACATAGACCGCGTCACGGTGATGGGATTCATGGGGGGCACAGCACACATAGACCGCTTCACGGCGAGGGTTGAGGGGATTCATGGGGGGCACAGGACACATAGACCGCTTCACGGTGATGGGATTCATGGGGGGCACAGGACACATAGACCGCTTCACGGTGATGGGATTCATGGTGGGCACAGGACACATAGACCGCTTCACGGTGATGGGATTCATGGGGGGCACAGGACACATAGACCGCTTCACGGTGATGGGATTCATGGGGGGCACAGGACACAAAGACCGCTTCACGGTGATGGGATTCATGGGGGGCACAGGACACATAGACCGCTTCACGGTAATGGGATACATGGGGGGCACAGGACACATAGACCGCTTCACGGTGATGGGATTCATGGGGGGCACAGGACACATAGACCGCTTCACGGTGATGGGAAGACCATCATCATATCATCATATCATCATCATATCATCATAAGGGTTCATCACCGCTTCACGGTGATGAACCCTCACCGTGAAGCCGTCTATGTGTCCTGTGCCCCCCATGAATCCCATCACCGTGTCCTGTGCCCCCCATGAACCCCATCACCGTGAAGCGGTCTATGTGTCCTGTGCCCCCCATGAATCCCATCACCGTGAAGCGGTCTATGTGTCCTGTGCCCCCCATGAATCCCATCACCGTGAAGCGGTCTATGTGTCCTGTGCCCCCCATGAATCCCATCACCGTGAAGCGGTCTATGTGTCCTGTGCCCCCCATGAATCCCATCACCGTGAAGCGGTCTATGTGTCATGTGCCCCCCATGAATCCCATCACCGTGAAGCGGTCTATGTGTCCTGTGCCCCCATGAATCCCATCACCGTGAAGCGGTCTTTGTGTCCTGTGCCCCCCATGAATCCCATCACCGTGAAGCGGTCTATGTGTCCTGTGCCCCCATGAATCCATTCACCGTGAAGCGGTCTATGTGTCTTGTGCCCCCCATGTATCCCATCACCGTGAAGCGGTCTATGTGTCCTGTGCCCCCCATGAATCCCATCACCGTGAAGCGGTCTATGTATCCTGTGCCCCCATGAATCCCATCACCGTGAAGCGGTCTATGTGTCCTGTGCCCCCCATGGATCCCATCACCGTGAAGCGGTCTTTGTGTCTTGTGCCCCCCATGAATCCCATCACCGTGAAGCGGTCTTTGTGTCCTGTGCCCCCCATGAATCCCATCACCGTGAAGCGGTCTATGTGTCCTGTGCCCCCCATCAATCCCATCACCGTGAAGCGGTCTATGTCTCCTGTGCCCCCCATGACTCCCATCAGCGTGAAGCGGTCTATGTGTCCTGTGCCCCCCATGAATCCCATCACCGTGAAGCGGTCTATGTGTCCTGTGCCCCCCATGTATCCCATCACCGTGAAGCGGTCTATGTGTCCTGTGCCCCCCATGAATCCCATCACCGTGAAGCGGTCTATGTGTCCTGTGCCCCCATGAATCCCATCACCGTGAAGCGGTCTATGTGTCCTGTGCCCCCCATGAATCCCATCACCGTGAAGCGGTATTTGTGTCCTGTGCCCCCCATGAATCCCATCACCGTGAAGCGGTCTTTGTGTCTTGTGCCCCCCATGAATCCCATCACCGTGAAGCGGTCTTTGTGTCCTGTGCCCCCCATGAATCCCATCACCGTGAAGCGGTCTATGTGTCCTGTGCCCCCCATGAATCCCATCACCGTGAAGCGGTCTATGTGTCCTGTGCCCCCCATGGATCCCATCACCGTGAAGCGGTCTTTGTGTCTTGTGCCCCCCATGAATCCCATCACCGTGAAGCGGTCTATATGTCCTGTGCCCCCCATGAACCCCATCACCGTGAAGCGGTCTATGTGTCCTGTTCCCCCCATGAACCGCATCACCGTGAAGCGGTCTATGTGTCCTGTGCCCCCCATGAATCCCATCACCGTGAAGCGGTCTATGTGTCCTGTTCCCCCCATGAATCCCATCACCGTGAAGCGGTCTATGTGTCCTGTGCCCCCCATGAATCCCATCACCGTGAAGCGGTCTATGTGTCCTGTGCCCCCCATGAATCCCATCACCGTGAAGCGGTCTATGTCTCCTGTTCCCCCCATGAATCCCATCACCGTGAAGCGGTCTATGTGTCCTGTGCCCCCCATGAATCCCATCACCGTGAAGCGGTCTATATGTCCTGTGCCCCCCATGAATCCCATCAACGTGAAGCGGTCTTTGTGTCCTGTGCCCCCCATGTATCCCATCACCGTGAAGCGGTCTATGTATCCTGTGCCCCCCATGAATCCCATCACCGTGAAGCGGTCTATGTGTCCTGGGCCCCCATGAATCCCATCACCGTGAAGCGGTCTTTGTGTCCTGTCCCCCCCATGAATCCCATCACCGTGAAGCGGTCTATGTGTCCTGTACCCCCCATGAATCCCATCACCGTGAAGCGGTCTATGTGTCCTGTGTCCCCCATGAACCCCATCACCGTGAAGCGGTCTATGTGTCCTGTGCCCCCCCATGAATCCCATCACCGTGAAGAGGTCTATGTGTCCTGTGCCCCCCATGAATCCCATCACCGTGAAGCGGTCTTTGTGTCCTGTGCCCCCCATGAACCCCATCACCGTGAAGCGGTCTATGTGTCCTGTGCCCCCCATGAACCCCATCACCGTGAAGCGGTCTATGTGTCCTGTGCCCCCAATGAATCCCATCACCGTGAAGCGGTCTATGTGTCCTGTGCCCCCCATGAATCCCATCACCGTGAAGCGGTCTATGTGTCCTGTGCCCCCATGAACCCCATCACCGTGAAGCAGTCTTTGTGTCCTGTGCCCCCCATGAACCCCATCACCGTGAAGCGGTCTATGTGTCCTGTGCCCCCATGAACCCCATCACCGTGAAGCGGTCTATGTGTCCTGTGCCCCCCATGTATCCCATCACCGTGAAGCGGTCTATGTGTCCTGTGCCCCCCATGAATCCCATCACCGTGAAGCGGTCTATGTATCCTGTGCCCCCATGAATCCCATCACCGTGAAGCGGTCTATGTGTCCTGTACCCCCCATGGATCCCATCACCGTGAAGCGGTCTTTGTGTCTTGTGCCCCCCATGAATCCCATCACCGTGAAGCGGTCTTTGTGTCCTGTGCCCCCCATGAATCCCATCACCGTGAAGCGGTCTATGTTTCCTGTGCCCCCCATGAATCCCATCACCGTGAAGCGGTCTATGTGTCCTGTGCCCCCCATGAATCCCATCACCGTGAAGCGGTCTATGTGTCCTGTGCCCCCCATGAATCCCATCACCGTGAAGCGGTATTTGTGTCTTGTGCCCCCCATGAATCCCATCACCGTGAAGCGGTCTATGTGTCCTGTGCCCCCCATGAATCCCATCACCGTGAAGCGGTCTATGTGTGCTGTGCCCCCCATGAATCCCATCACCGTGAAGCGGTCTATGTGTCCTGTGCCCCCCATGAATCCCATCACCGTGAAGCGGTCTATGTGTCCTGTGCCCCCCATGGATCCCATCACCGTGAAGCGGTCTTTGTGTCTTGTGCCCCCCATGAATCCCATCACCGTGAAGCGGTCTATATGTCCTGTGCCCCCCATGAACCCCATCACCGTGAAGCGGTCTATGTGTCCTGTTCCCCCCATGAATCCCATCACCGTGAAGCGGTCTATGTGTCCTGTGCCCCCCATGAATCCCATCACCGTGAAGCGGTCTATGTGTCCTGTTCCCCCCATGAATCCAATCACCGTGAAGTGGTCTATGTGTCCTGTTCCCCCCATGAATCCCATCACCGTGAAGCGGTCTATGTGTCCTGTTCCCCCCATGAATCCCATCACCGTGAAGCGGTCTATGTGTCCTGTTCCCCCCATGAATCCCATCACCGTGAAGCGGTCTATGTGTCCTGTGCCCCCCATGAATCCCATCACCGTGAAGCGGTCTATATGTCCTGTGCACCCCATGAATCCCATCACCGTGAAGCGGTCTTTGTGTCCTGTGCCCCCCATGTATCCCATCACCGTGAAGCGGTCTATGTATCCTGTGCCCCCATGAATCCCATCACCGTGAAGCGGTCTATGTGTCCTGTGCCCCCATGAATCCCATCACCGTGAAGCGGTCTTTGTGTCCTGTGCCCCCCATGAATCCCATCACCGTGAAGCGGTCTTTGTGTCCTGTGCCCCCCATGAATCCCATCACCGTGAAGCGGTCTATGTGTCCTGTGCCCCCCATGAACCCCATCACCGTGAAGCGGTCTATGTGTCCTGTGCCCCCCATGAATCCCATCACCGTGAAGCGGTCTATGTGTCCTGTGCCCCCCATGAATCCCATCACCGTGAAGCGGTCTATGTGTCCTGTGCCCCCATGAACCCCATCACCGTGAAGCGGTCTTTGTGTCCTGTGCCCCCCATGAACCCCATCACCGTGAAGCGGTCTATGTGTCCTGTGCCCCCATGAATCCCATCACCGTGAAGCGGTCTATGTGTCCTGTGCCCCCCATGAATCCCATCACCGTGAAGCGGTCTATGTGTCCTGTGCCCCCCATGAATCCCATCACCGTGAAGCGGTCTATGTGTCCTGTGCCCCCCATGTATCCCATCACCGTGAAGCGGTCTATGTGTCCTGTGCCCCCCATGAATCCCATCACCGTGAAGCGGTCTATGTGTCCTGTGCCCCCCATGAATCCCATCACCGTGAAGCGGTCTATGTGTCCTGTGCCCCCATGAACCCCATCACCGTGAAGCGGTCTTTGTGTCCTGTGCCCCCCATGAACCCCATCACCGTGAAGCGGTCTATGTGTCCTGTGCCCCCATGAATCCCATCACCGTGAAGCGGTCTATGTGTCCTGTGCCCCCCATGAATCCCATCACCGTGAAGCGGTCTATGTGTCCTGTGCCCCCCATGAATCCCATCACCGTGAAGCGGTCTATGTGTCCTGTGCCCCCCATGAATCCCATCACCGTGAAGCGGTCTATGTGTCCTGTGCCCCCCATGAACCCCATCACCGTGAAGCGGTCTATGTGTCCTGTGCCCCCCATGAATCCCATCACCGTGAAGCGGTCTTTGTGTCCTGTGCCCCCCATGAATCCCATCACCGTGAAGCGGTCTATGTGTCCTGTGCCCCCCATGAATCCCATCACCGTGAAGCGGTCTATGTGTCCTGTGCCCCCCATGAATCCCATCACCGTGAAGCGGTCTATGTGTCCTGTGCCCCCCATGAATCCCATCACCGTGAAGCGGTCTTTGTGTCCTGTGCCCCCCATGTATCCCATCACCGTGAAGCGGTCTATGTATCCTGTGCCCCCATGAATCCCATCACCGTGAAGCGGTCTATGTGTCCTGTGCCCCCCATGAATCCCATCACCGTGAAGCGGTCTATGTGTCCTGTGCCCCCCATGAATCCCATCACCGTGAAGCGGTCTATGTGTCCTGTGCCCCCCATGAATCCCATCACCGTGAAGCGGTCTATGTGTCCTGTGCCCCCATGAATCCCATCGCCGTGAAGCGGTCTTTGTGTCCTGTGCCCCCCATGAATCCCATCACCGTGAAGCGGTCTATGTGTCCTGTGCCCCCCATGAATCCCATCACCGTGAAGCGGTCTATGTGTTCTGTGCCCCCCATGAATCCCATCACCGTGAAGCGGTCTATGAGTCCTGTGCCCCCCATGAATCCCATCACCGTGAAGCGGTCTATATGTCCTGTGCCCCCCATGAATCCCATCACCATGAAATGGTCTATGTGTCCTGTGCCCCCCATGAATCCCATCACCGTGAAGCGGTCTATGTGTTCTGTGCCCCCCATGAATCCCATCACCGTGAAGCGGTCTTTGTGTCCTGTGCCCCCCATGTATCCCATCACCGTGAAGCGGTCTATGTGTCCTGTGCCCCCCATGAATCCCATCACCGTGAAGCGGTCTATGTATCCTGTGCCCCCATGAATCCCATCACCGTGAAGCGGTCTATGTGTCCTGTTCCCCCCATGAATCCCATCACCGTGAAGCGGTCTATGTGTCCTGTGCCCCCCATGTATCCCATCACCGTGAAGCGGTCTATGTGTCCTGTGCCCCCCATGAATCCCATCACCGTGAAGCGGTCTATGTATCCTGTGCCCCCATGAATCCCATCACCGTGAAGCGGTCTATGTGTCCTGTTCCCCCCATGAATCCCATCACCGTGAAGCGGTCTATGTGTCCTGTGCCCCCCATGTATCCCATCACCGTGAAGCGGTCTATGTGTCCTGTGCCCCCATGAATCCCATCACCGTGAAGCGGTCTATGTGTCCTGTTCCCCCCATGAATCCCATCACCGTGAAGCGGTCTATGTGTCCTGTGCCCCCCATGTATCCCATCACCGTGAAGCGGTCTATGTGTCCTGTTCCCCCCATGAATCCCATCACCGTGAAGCGGTCTATGTATCCTGTGCCCCCATGAATCCCATCACCGTGAAGCGGTCTATGTGTCCTGTTCCCCCCATGAATCCCATCACCGTGAAGCGGTCTTTGTGTCCTGTGCCCCTCATGTATCCCATCACCGTGAAGCGGTCTATGTGTCCTGTGCCCCCCATGAATCCCATCACCGTGAAGCCGTCTATGTATCCTGTGCCCCCATGAATCCCATCACCGTGAAGCGGTCTATGTGTCCTGTGCCCCCCATGAATCCCATCACCGTGAAGCGGTCTATGTGTCCTGTGCCCCCCATGAATCCCATCACCGTGAAGCGGTCTATGTATCCTGTGCCCCCATGAATCCCATCACCGTGAAGCGGTCTATGTGTCCTGTGCCCCCCATGAATCCCATCACCGTGAAGCGGTCTTTGTGTCCTGTTCCCCCCATGAATCCCATCACCGTGAAGCGGTCTATGTGTCCTGTTCCCCCCATGAATCCCATCACCGTGAAGCGGTCTATGTGTCCTGTGCCCCCCATGAATCCCATCACCGTGAAGCGGTCTATGTGTCCTGTGCCCCCCATGAATCCCATCACCGTGAAGCGGTCTATGTGTCCTGTGCCCCCCATGAATCCCATCACCGTGAAGCGGTCTTTGTGTCTTGTGCCCCCCATGAACCCCATCACCGTGAAGCGGTCTATGAGTCATGTGCCCCCCATGAATCCCATCACCGTGAAGCGGTCTTTGTGTCTTGTGCCCCCCATGAATCCCATCACCGTGAAGCGGTCTATGTGTCCTGTGCCCCCCATGAATCCCTCAACACACCGTGAAGCGGTCTATGTGTCCTGTGCCCCCCATGAATCCCTCAACACACCGTGAAGCGGTCTATGTGTCCTGTGCCCCCCATGAATCCCTCAACACACCGTGAAGCGGTCTATGTGTCCTGTGCCCCCCATGAATCCCTCACCGTGAAGCGGTCTATGTGTCCTGTGCCCCCCATGAATCCCATCACCGTGAAGCGGTCTTTGTGCCCTGTGCCCCCCATGAATCCCATCACCATGAAGTGGTCTATGTGTCCTGTGCCCCCCATGAATCCCATCACCGTGAAGCGGTCTATGTGTCCTGTGCCCCCCATGAATCCCATCACCGTGAAGCGGTCTATGTGTCTTGTGCCCCCCATGAATCCCATCACCGTGAAGCGGTCTTTGTGTCTTGTGCCCCCCATGAATCCCATCACCGTGAAGCGGTCTATGTGTCCTGTGCCCCCATGAATCCCATCACCGTGAAGCGGTCTATGTGTCCTGTGCCCCCATGGATCCCATCACCGTGAAGCGGTCTATGTATCCTGTGCCCCCCATGAACCCCATCACCGTGAAGCGGTCTATGTGTCCTGTGCCCCCATGAATCCCATCACCGTGAAGCGGTCTATGTGTTCTGTGCCCCCCATGGATCCCATCACCGTGAAGCGGTCTACGTATCCTGTGCCCCCCATGAATCCCATCACCGTGAAGCGGTCTTTGTGTCCTGTTCCCCCCATGAATCCCATCACCGTGAAGCGGTCTATGTGTCCTGTGCCCCCCATGAATCCCATCACCGTGAAGCGGTCTATGTGTCCTGTGCCCCCCATGAAGCCCATCACCGTGAAGCGGTCTATGTGTCCTGTGCCCCCCATGAACCCCATCACCGTGAAGCGGTCTATGTGTCCTGTTCCCCCCATGGATCCCATCACCGTGAAACGGTCTATGTGTCCTGTGCCCCCCATGAATCCCATCACCGTGAAGCGGTCTATGTGTCCTGTGCCCCCCATGAATCCCATCACCGTGAAGCGGTCTATGTGTTCTGTGCCCCCCATGAATCCCATCACCGTGAAGCGGTCTATGTATCCTGTGCCCCCCATGAACCCCATCACCGTGAAGCGGTCTATGTGTCCTGTTCCCCCCATGAATCCCATCACCGTGAAGCGGTCTATGTGTCCTGTGCCCCCCATGAATCCATTCACCGTGAAGCGGTCTATGTGTCCTGTGCTCCCCATGAATCCCATCACCGTGAAGCGGTCTATGTGTCCTGTTCCCCCCATGAATCCCATCACCGTGAAGCGGTCTATGTGTCCTGTGCCCCCATGAATCCCATCACCGTGAAGCGGTCTATGTGTCCTGTGCCCCCCATGAACCCCATCACCGTGAAGCGGTCTATGTGTCCTGTGCCCCCATGAATCCCATCACCGTGAAGCGGTCTATGTGTCCTGTGCCCCCCATGAACCCCATCACCGTGAAGCGGTCTATGTGTCCTGTGCCCCCCATGAACCCCATCACCGTGAAGCGGTCTATGTGTCCTGTGCCCCCCATGAATCCCATCACCGTGAAGCGGTCTATGTGTCCTGTGCCCCCCATGAATCCCATCACCGTGAAGCGGTCTATGTGTCCTGTGCCCCCCATGAATCCATTCACCGTGAAGCGGTCTATGTGTCCTGTGCTCCCCATGAATCCCATCACCGTGAAGCGGTCTATGTGTCCTGTGCCCCCCATGAATCCCATCACCGTGAAGCGGTCTATGTGTCCTGTGCCCCCATGAATCCCATCACCGTGAAGCGGTCTATGTGTCCTGTACCCCCCATGAACCCCATCACCGTGAAGCGGTCTATGTATCCTGTGCCCCCATGAATCCCATCACCGTGAAGCGGTCTATGCGTCCTGTGCCCCCCATGAACCCCATCACCGTGAAGCGGTCTATGTGTCCTGTGCCCCCCATGAACCCCATCACCTTGAAGCGGTCTATGTGTCCTGTGCCCCCCATGAATCCCATCACCGTGAAGCGGTCTATGTGTCCTGTGCCCCCCATGAATCCCATCACCGTGAAGCGGTCTATGTGTCCTGTGCCCCCCATGAATCCCATCACCGTGAAGCGGTCTATGTGTCCTGTGCCCCCCATGAATCCCATCACCGTGAAGCGGTCTATGTGTCCTGTGCCCCCCATGAATCCCATCACCGTGAAGCGGTCTATGTGTCCTGTGCCCCCCATGAATCCCATCACCGTGAAGCGGTCTATGTGTCCTGTGCCCCCCATGAATCCCATCACCGTGAGGCCCTCTATGTGTGCTGTGCCCCCCATGAATCCCATCACCGTGAAGCGGTCTATGTGTCCTGTGCCCCCCATGAATCCCATCACCGTGAAGCGGTCTATGTGTCCTGTGCCCCCCATGAATCCCATCACCGTGAAGCGGTCTATGTGTCCTGTGCCCCCCATGAATCCCATCACCGTGAAGCGGTCTATGTGTCCTGTGCCCCCCATGAATCCCATCACCGTGAAGCGGTCCATGTATCCTGTGCTCCCCATGAATCCCATCACCGTGAAGCGGTCTATGTGTCCTGTGCCCCCCATGAATCCCATCACCGTGAAGCGGTCCATGTATCCTGTGCTCCCCATGAATCCCATCACCGTGAAGCGGTCTTTGTGTCCTGTGCCCCCCATGAATCCCATCACCGTGAAGCGGTCTTTGTGTCCTGTGCCCCCCATGAATCCCATCACCGTGAAGCGGTCTATGTGTCCTGTGCCCCCCATGAATCCCATCACCGTGAAGCGGTCTTTGTGTCCTGTGCCCCCCATGAACCCCATCACCGTGAAGCGGTCTATGTGTCCTGTGCCCCCCATGAATCTCATCACCCTGAAGCGATCTATGTGTCCTGTGCCCCCCATGAACCCCATCACCGTGAAGCGGTCTATGTGTCCTGTGCCCCCCATGAATCCCATCACCGTGAAGCGGTCTTTGTGTCCTGTGCCCCCCATGAATCCCATCACCGTGAAGCGGTCTATGTGTCCTGTGCCCCCCATGAACCCCATCACCGTGAAGCGGTCTATGTGTCCTGTGCCCCCCATGAATCCCATCACCGTGAAGCGGTCTATGTGTCCTGTGCCCCCCATGAATCCCATCACCGTGAAGCGGTCTATGTGTCCTGTGCCCCCCATGAATCCCATCACCGTGAAGCGGTCTTTGTGTCCTGTGCCCCCCATGAATCCCATCACCGTGAAGCGGTCTATGTGTCCTGTGCCCCCCATGAATCCCATCACCGTGAAGCGGTCTATGTGTCCTGTGCCCCCCATGAACCCCATCACCGTGAAGCGGTCTATGTGTCCTGTGCCCCCCATGAATCCCATCACCGTGAAGCGGTCTATGTGTCCTGTGCCCCCCATGAATCCCATCACCGTGAAGCGGTCTATGTGTGCTGTGCCCCCCATGAATCCCATCACCGTGAAGCGGTCTATGTGTCCTGTGCCCCCCATGAATCCCATCACCGTGAAGCGGTCTATGTGTCCTGTGCCCCCCATGAATCCCATCACCGTGAAGCGGTCTATGTGTCCTGTGCCCCCCATGAATCCCATCACCGTGAAGCGGTCTATGTGTCCTGTGCCCCCCATGAATCCCATCACCGTGAAGCGGTCCATGTATCCTGTGCTCCCCATGAATCCCATCACCGTGAAGCGGTCTATGTGTCCTGTGCCCCCCATGAATCCCATCACCGTGAAGCGGTCCATGTATCCTGTGCTCCCCATGAATCCCATCACCGTGAAGCGGTCTTTGTGTCCTGTGCCCCCCATGAATCCCATCACCGTGAAGCGGTCTATGTGTCCTGTGCCCCCCATGAATCCCATCACCGTGAAGCGGTCTATGTGTCCTGTGCCCCCCATGAATCCCATCACCGTGAAGCGGTCCATGTATCCTGTGCTCCCCATGAATCCCATCACCGTGAAGCGGTCTTTGTGTCCTGTGCCCCCCATGAATCCCATCACCGTGAAGCGGTCTATGTGTCCTGTGCCCCCCATGAATCCCATCACCGTGAAGCGGTCTATGTGTCCTGTGCCCCCCATGAATCCCATCACCGTGAAGCGGTCTATGTGTCCTGTGCCCCCCATGAATCCCATCACCGTGAAGCGGTCTTTGTGTCCTGTGCCCCCATGAATCCCATCACCGTGAAGCGGTCTATGTGTCCTGTGCCCCCCATGAATCCCATCACCGTGAAGCGGTCTATGTGTCCTGTGCCCCCCATGAATCCCATCACCGTGAAGCGGTCTATGTGTCCTGTGCCCCCCATGAACCCCATCACCGTGAAGCGGTCTATGTGTCCTGGTCCCCCCATGAATCCCATCACCGTGAAGCGGTCTATGTGTCCTGTGCCCCCCATGAATCCCATCACCGTGAAGCGGTCTATGTGTCCTGTGCCCCCCATGAATCCCATCACCGTGAAGCGGTCTATGTATCCTGTGCCCCCCATGAATCCCATCACCGTGAAGCGGTCTATGTGTCCTGTGCCCCCATGAATCCCATCACCGTGAAGCGGTCTATGTGTCCTGTACCCCCCATGAACCCCATCACCGTGAAGCGGTCTATGTGTCCTGTGCCCCCATGAATCCCATCACCGTGAAGCGGTCTATGTGTCCTGTGCCCCCCATGAACCCCATCACCGTGAAGCGGTCTATGTGTCCTGTGCCCCCCATGAACCCCATCACCGTGAAGCGGTCTGTGTGTCCTGTGCCCCCCATGAATCCCATCACCGTGAAGCGGTCTATGTGTCCTGTGCCCCCCATGAATCCCATCACCGTGAAGCGGTCTATGTGTCCTGTGCCCCCCATGAATCCCATCACCGTGAAGCGGTCTATGTGTCCTGTGCCCCCCATGAATACCATCACCGTGAAGCGGTCTATGTGTCCTGTGCCCCCATGAATCCCATCACCGTGAAGCGGTCTATGTGTCCTGTGCCCCCCATGAACCCCATCACCGTGAAGCGGTCTATGTGTCCTGTGCCCCCCATGAATCCCATCACCGTGAAGCGGTCTATGTGTCCTGTGCCCCCCATGAACCCCATCACCGTGAAGCGGTCTATGTGTCCTGTGCGCCCCATGAACCCCATCACCGTGAAGCGGTCTATGTGTCCTGTGCCCCCCATGAATCCCATCACCGTGAAGCGGTCCATGTGTCCTGGGCCCCCCATGCATCCCATCACCGTGAAGCGGTCTATGTGTCCTGTGCCCCCCATGAATCCCATCACCGTGAAGCGGTCTTTGTGTCCTCTGCCCCCCATGAATCCCATCACCGTGAAGCGGTCTATGTGTCCTGTGCCCCCCATGAATCCCATCACCGTGAAGCGGTCTATGTGTCCTGTGCCCCCCATGAACCCCATCACCGTGAAGCGGTCTATGGGTCCTGTGCCCCCCATGAATCCCATCACCGTGAAGCGGGCTTTGTGTCCTGTGCCCCCCATGAATCCCATCACCGTGAAGCGGTCTATGTGTCCTGTGCCCCCCATGAATCCCATCACCGTGAAGCGGTCTATGTGTCCTGTGCCCCCCATGAATCCCATCACCGTGAAGCGGTCTATGTGTCCTGTGCCCCCCATGAATCCCATCACCGTGAAGCGGTCTATGTGTCCTGTGCCCCCCATGAATCCCATCACCGTGAAGCGGTCTATGTGTCCTGTGCCCCCCATGAATCCCATCACCGTGAAGCGGTCCATGTATCCTGTGCTCCCCATGAATCCCATCACCGTGAAGCGGTCTATGTGTCCTGTGCCCCCCATGAATCCCATCACCGTGAAGCGGTCCATGTATCCTGTGCTCCCCATGAATCCCATCACCGTGAAGCGGTCTTTGTGTCCTGTGCCCCCCATGAATCCCATCACCGTGAAGCGGTCTATGTGTCCTGTGCCCCCCATGAATCCCATCACCGTGAAGCTGTCTATGTGTCCTGTGCCCCCCATGAATCCCATCACCGTGAAGCGGTCCATGTATCCTGTGCTCCCCATGAATCCCATCACCGTGAAGCGGTCTATGTGTCCTGTGCCCCCCATGAATCCCATCACCGTGAAGCGGTCTATGTGTCCTGTGCCCCCCATGAATCCCATCACCGTGAAGCGGTCTATGTGTCCTGTGCCCCCCATGAATCCCATCACCGTGAAGCGGTCTATGTGTCCTGTGCCCCCCATGAATCCCATCACCGTGAAGCGGTCTTTGTGTCCTGTGCCCCCCATGAATCCCATCACCGTGAAGCGGTCTATGTGTCCTGTGCCCCCCATGAATCCCATCACCGTGAAGCGGTCTATGTGTCCTGTGCCCCCCATGAGCCCCATCACCGTGAAGCGGTCTATGTGTCCTGTGCCCCCCATGAATCCCATCACCGTGAAGCGGTCTTTGTGTCCTGTGCCCCCCATGAATCCCATCACCGTGAAGCGGTCCATGTATCCTGTGCTCCCCATGAATCCCATCACCGTGAAGCGGTCTTTGTGTCCTGTGCCCCCCATGAATCCCATCACCGTGAAGCGGTCTATGTGTCCTGTGCCCCCCATGAATCCCATCACCGTGAAGCGGTCTATGTGTCCTGTGCCCCCCATGAATCCCATCACCGTGAAGCGGTCCATGTATCCTGTGCTCCCCATGAATCCCATCACCGTGAAGCGGTCTTTGTGTCCTGTGCCCCCCATGAATCCCATCACCGTGAAGCGGTCTATGTGTCCTGTGCCCCCCATGAATCCCATCACCGTGAAGCGGTCTATGTGTCCTGTGCCCCCCATGAATCCCATCACCGTGAAGCGGTCTATGTGTTCTGTTCCCCCCATGAATCCCTCACCCTTACTATGTATGACCCCATGCCCCTTGAGGCCTGCGCCCCCACACCCTCTCCTCCCTCACAATGATGGGGGGCACAGGAAATCATCACTGTGAGGGTGAATTGGGTGTGGGAGCACAGGTCACAATGGGGGGAGCACATACACGATCAACATTACACACAAAGCACATATCATACCAAATATACCACATACATACACAAACATACCACATTCATTCACACACACACACACATACATACATACATACAAACACACACATCATACAAACACACACATTCACACAGTACTAGTACTAGGCAATTGAAGTAAAGTTCCTTGCCCAAGGAAACACTGCTACCCTCCGGGAGGCGAACTCTCGAACCCGTGCGGCCGGCGCACACGAGTCCGGTGCTCTAACCACTCGGCCATCACATCGACACTGGGAGGGATTTTCAGGGGTCCTTTTATATTACACATTTCCCGCTTTTAGGGTATTTCAATGATAATTCTATTCCTAGCAGCACCAGCAATACATTATGATTATCATTTATTTGATAATAATGTAAACAAGAATATAGTGTATCCGAAGAGAAAAAAAGAAAGCAGAAAGAACAAATGAGAGAAAAGATATGGCAGAATAACAATTATGTAAACAATGTTAAACCTTTTTCTTTCTTTTTCTCTAACGTTTCTCTCTCTCTCTCTCTCTCTCTCTCTCTCTCTCTCTCTCTCTCTCTCTCTCTCTCTCTCTCTCTCTCTCTCTCTCTCTCTCCTTTCTCTCACATAAAAAACAATAAAAATAAAGTGCATATTGCATGGTAGACATTTATTTGTATTTCAAATATGTAATGCTACATTTGAACAAATCTGTATCACAATCATCATTTTTAATGATAATGATAACAATAGTAATAATCATGATAGTAATAATAACAGTAATGACAATGATTTTAATGATAACAAGTGAAAATGTTAATGGTAATAATAATAAAGATAACATTAACAATAATAATACAGTAACAGTAATGATAATGAACTTGGTGCATTACTGTTTTGGCTTTTAGATGGCTACTAGCATAGCACTTGTGTGTGTGTGTGTGTGCTTGCTTTCCTTCAAGTATTTTATGCATCTATGCTTAAGCATTAAAGTTTTTACAAGTTTAGTTCCTACAAGAACTACATTATGTGTTTGCTAAGAAAAAAGAACAAGAAAAATCCCACTTAAAATAATAATAATAATAACAGCATATCAGCATTAATGGAAACTGATAAATAATTAAGCAGTAATAGTAGACCATTAGTCACCATCAAATCTGAAAATGAGCAGTCACAAACTTTGATATGAAATTGCCAGTATTTCCATATCCTTTTACTCTGCTTTTCTCTAAAATATCCAGTAGTAACACAGTCAGATTCTTAGTGGAAGTCAGCATTCATTTCTGGGGCGTTCTGTTGATTCACGATCTCTAAAGTAGTTTCAGTTGGCATTCCGTGTCAACGATAAACACTACATTTCGTAACTATTGGATTTCATTCGAATTTTTGTTAGACAAAATCTTGTTTCTATCATGAATTTCGTATAATTTTCTAGTCAAGTAACAGTTTTTACCCAACCGCTGGACGTTTTCAAGGGCAAATATAGATTAATATACAAGTTTTGTAAGTCGCCATGAAATTAAATGCCTTTACAATATATGTTCAAAATACCCGTTTTACAAATCTTCGAGTGAATGATAATTGACACGGTCGCCTCCTACGCGACAGACTCGGGTTCGATCCCCGACGGATAGCAGAAGGCAAGAAATTTTATGCATGAATTTGTTTGCAGTTCTATCTACTTACCTTCCGTTCCATTCATCTTTCTACTCTTGTTTCTGTCTCTTTCTCCGGTGTTTACAGTGCGAAGGAGTAGGAAGGAATTGGAGCGTTTGATTTGGTATTTTTATTTGCTTGGTTGCTTGTTAGTGATTATGCGCGATTTCGTAATTTTGCTGTTTTCTCATAATCATGTGATTGCATTAGTAATATGGGAAGCAGAGACTGGGTGGAAGAAGAGGACGAACAAGTGCTGAAGAGAAAGAAATAAAATCAACGTGGAGTAGGAAAGGTGGAAGGAAAGGGACAAAAGCAAAGTTTGTTTTATTATCTTGCTTAGTTTTGTTCTCGGTCCACTTTGCCTTCTTCAGATAAGAGATACGGTTTCGTAGAAGTATTATGTTTTTTTGCAGTAGCTTGGTAATAACTTAAATATTTTGAAAGGTTTGCTGTCACTGCAGTTCACATGTCATTGAATAAATGAATGCTCCTTATGGCGCGCAAGGCCACAGCAATTTATTTTCTGTAATAGCGAGCAAATCTGGTGATAATGGAATGTCGGTGAGAGAGAGAGAGAGAGAGAGAGAGAGAGAGAGAGAGAGAGAGAGAGAGAGAGAGAGAGAGAGAGAGAGAGAGAGAGAGAGAGAGAGAGAGAGAAATCCCAGCGCTTAAATAAGACGTGTAGCTCCTACCTTCCAGAGATCAGAAGTTCCAGCCCCACCTGGAGGAAATACAATTCTGTCTTACTAGAAGTCTTCGAGGAGTTAAATGAAACAAAGAATTATTTCAACCATAATCTATTTTTGAAATCAAAATCAAAACTATTCACGATAGACAATAGACATGACATGACGCATGAGAGTGTTTCCGCCAATCATCTTTTGTTATTGTTTTGGGGACGGAAGAAACGATGCCATACACAATGAATCATAGACAGATTAATTTGTGTTTACTTTGTGCCATTTCTTTCGCGGACGTCACAATAGGCCTCTTTTCCAGCGGTTACGGGAAACGCGACACCGCTTGCGGGACACGAACCGAGCAGACGGTTGCCTTTCATCGGTTGCCAGATGCTTCCTGAGGCTGATTGCATTGGCCCGAACTAAGCCCGCTTTACTGTCATTAGATAACATAATATCCCTTAATATTGGATAACATGCATATCCCTTAAAATTAGATAACATGCATATCCCTTAATATTAGATAACATGCATATCCCTTAATATTAGACAACATGCATATCCCTTAATATTAGATAACATGCATATCCCTTACTATTAGATAACATGCATATCCCTTAATATTAGATAACATGCATATCCCTTAACATTAGATAACATGCATATCCCTTAAAATTAGATAACATGCATATCCCTTAATATTAGATAACATGCATATCCCTTAATATTAGATAACATGCATATCCCTTAATATTAGATAACATGCATATCCCTTAATATTAGATAACATGCATATCCCTTAATATTAGATAACATGCATATCCCTTAATATTAGATAACATGCATATCCCTTAACATTAGATAACATGCATATCCCTTAAAATTAGATAACATGCATATCCCTTAATATTAGATAACATGCATATCCCTTAATATTAGATAACATGCATATCCCTTAACATTAGATAACATGCATATCCCTTAATATTAGATAACATGCATATCCCTTAATTTTAGATAACATGCATATCCCTTAATATTAGATAACATGCATATCCCTTAAAATTAGATAACATGCATATCCCTTAATATTAGATAACATGCATATCCCTTAAAATTAGATAACATGCATATCCCTTAATATTAGATAACATGCATATCCCTTAACATTAGATAACATGCATATCCCTTAAAATTAGATAACATGCATATCCCTTAATATTAGATAACATGCATATCCCTTAACATTAGATAACATGCATATCCCTTAACATTAGATAACATGCATATCCCTTAAAATTAGATAACATGCATATCCCTTAATATTAGATAACATGCATATCCCTTAACATTAGATAACATGCATATCCCTTAATATTAGATAACATGCATATCCCTTAACATTAGATAACATGCATATCCCTTAATATTAGATAACATGCATATCCCTTAACATTAGATAACATGCATATCCCTTAAAATTAGATAACATGCATATCCCTTAATATTAGACAACATGCATATCCCTTAATATTAGATAACATGCATATCCCTTACTATTAGATAACATGCATATCCCTTAATATTAGATAACATGCATATCCCTTAACATTAGATAACATGCATATCCCTTAAAATTAGATAACATGCATATCCCTTAATATTAGATAACATGCATATCCCTTAACATTAGATAACATGCATATCCCTTACTATTAGATAACATGCATATCCCTTAATATTAGATAACATGCATATCCCTTAACATTAGATAACATGCATATCCCTTAAAATTAGATAACATGCATATCCCTTAATATTAGATAACATGCATATCCCTTAACATTAGATAACATGCATATCCCTTAATATTAGATAACATGCATATCCCTTAACATTAGATAACATGCATATCCCTTAATATTAGACAACATGCATATCCCTTAATATTAGACAACATGCATATCCCTTAATATTAGACAACATACATATCCCTTAATATTAGATAACATGCATATCCCTTAATTTTAGATAACATGCATATCCCTTAATATTAGATAACATGCATATCCCTTAATATTAGATAACATGCATATCCCTTAACATTAGATAACATGCATATCCCTTACTATTAGATAACATGCATATCCCTTAATATTAGACAACATGCATATCCCTTAATATTAGACAACATGCATATCCCTTAATATTAGACAACATACATATCCCTTAATATTAGATAACATGCATATCCCTTAATTTTAGATAACATGCATATCCCTTAATTTTAGATAACATGCATATCCCTTAATTTTAGATAACATGCATATCCCTTAATATTAGATAACATACATATCCCTTAATATTAGATAACATGCATATCCCTTAATTTTAGATAACATGCATATCCCTTAATATTAGATAACATGCATATCCCTTAATATTAGATAACATACATATCCCTTAATATTAGATAACATGCATATCCCTTAATTTTAGATAACATGCATATCCCTTAATATTAGACAACATGCATATCCCTTAATATTAGACAACATGCATATCCCTTAATATTAGACAACATGCATATCCCTTAATATTAGACAACATACATATCCCTTAATATTAGATAACATGCATATCCCTTAATATTAGACAACATACATATCCCTTAATATTAGATAACATGCATATCCCTTAATATTAGATAACATGCATATCCCTTAATATTAGACAACATGCATATCCCTTAATATTAGACAACATGCATATCCCTTAATATTAGATAACATGCATATCCCTTAATATTAGACAACATACATATCCCTTAATATTAGATAACATGCATATCCCTTAATTTTAGATAACATGCATATCCCTTAATATTAGATAACATAGATATCCCTTAATATTAGATAACATGCATATCCCTTAATATTAGATAACATGCATATCCCTTAATATTAGATAACATGCATATCCCTTAATATTAGATAACATGCATATCCCTTAACATTAGATAACATGCATATCCCTTAACATTAGATAACATGCATATCCCTTAATATTAGATAACATGCATATCCCTTAACATTAGATAACATGCATATCCCTTAATATTAGACAACATGCATATCCCTTAATATTAGATAACATGCATATCCCTTAATATTAGATAACATGCATATCCCTTAATATTAGATAACATGCATATCCCTTAATATTAGATAACATGCATATCCCTTAACATTAGATAACATGCATATCCCTTAACATTAGATAACATGCATATCCCTTACTATTAGATAACATGCATATCCCTTAATATTAGATAACATGCATATCCCTTAACATTAGATAACATGCATATCCCTTAATATTAGATAACATGCATATCCCTTAACATTAGATAACATGCATATCCCTTAACATTAGATAACATGCATATCCCTTAAAATTAGATAACATGCATATCCCTTAATATTAGATAACATGCATATCCCTTAACATTAGATAACATGCATATCCCTTACTATTAGATAACATGCATATCCCTTAATATTAGATAACATGCATATCCCTTAACATTAGATAACATGCATATCCCTTAAAATTAGATAACATGCATATCCCTTAATATTAGATAACATGCATATCCCTTAACATTAGATAACATGCATATCCCTTAAAATTAGATAACATGCATATCCCTTAATATTAGATAACATGCATATCCCTTAATATTAGATAACATGCATATCCCTTAACATTAGATAACATGCATATCCCTTAAAATTAGATAACATGCATATCCCTTAATATTAGATAACATGCATATCCCTTAACATTAGATAACATGCATATCCCTTACTATTAGATAACATGCATATCCCTTAATATTAGATAACATGCATATCCCTTAACATTAGATAACATGCATATCCCTTAAAATTAGATAACATGCATATCCCTTAATATTAGATAACATGCATATCCCTTAACATTAGATAACATGCATATCCCTTAAAATTAGATAACATGCATATCCCTTAATATTAGATAACATGCATATCCCTTAACATTAGATAACATGCATATCCCTTAAAATTAGATAACATGCATATCCCTTAATATTAGATAACATGCATATCCCTTAATATTAGACAACATGCATATCCCTTAATATTAGACAACATGCATATCCCTTAATATTAGACAACATACATATCCCTTAATATTAGATAACATGCATATCCCTTAATATTAGATAACATGCATATCCCTTAACATTAGATAACATACATATCCCTTATTATTAGATAACATGCATATCCCTTAATTTTAGATAACATGCATATCCCTTAATATTAGATAACATGCATATCCCTTAATTTTAGATAACATGCATATCCCTTAATATTAGACAACATACATATCCCTTAATATTAGATAACATGCATATCCCTTAATATTAGACAACATACATATCCCTTAATATTAGATAACATGCATATCCCTTAATTTTAGATAACATGCATATCCCTTAATTTTAGATAACATGCATATCCCTTAATTTTAGATAACATGCATATCCCTTAATATTAGATAACATACATATCCCTTAATATTAGATAACATGCATATCCCTTAATTTTAGATAACATGCATATCCCTTAATATTAGATAACATGCATATCCCTTAATATTAGATAACATACATATCCCTTAATATTAGATAACATGCATATCCCTTAATTTTAGATAACATGCATATCCCTTAATATTAGATAA
This sequence comes from Penaeus vannamei, assembly GCF_042767895.1. Taxonomy (NCBI): domain Eukaryota; kingdom Metazoa; phylum Arthropoda; class Malacostraca; order Decapoda; family Penaeidae; genus Penaeus; species Penaeus vannamei. The sequence goes on from NC_091585.1 coordinate 4,883,922, forward strand.
CATGCATATCCCTTAATTTTAGATAACATGCATATCCCTTAATATTAGATAACATGCATATCCCTTAATTTTAGATAACATACATATCCCTTAATATTAGATAACATGCATATCCCTTAATTTTAGATAACATGCATATCCCTTAATATTAGACAACATGCATATCCCTTAATATTAGACAACATACATATCCCTTAATATTAGATAACATGCATATCCCTTAATATTAGATAACATGCATATCCCTTAATATTAGACAACATACATATCCCTTAATATTAGATAACATGCATATCCCTTAATATTAGACAACATACATATCCCTTAATATTAGATAACATGCATATCCCTTAATATTAGATAACATGCATATCCCTTAATATTAGACAACATACATATCCCTTAATATTAGATAACATGCATATCCCTTAATATTAGACAACATGCATATCCCTTAATATTAGACAACATGCATATCCCTTAATATTAGACAACATGCATATCCCTTAATATTAGACAACATACATATCCCTTAATATTAGATAACATGCATATCCCTTAATATTAGACAACATGCATATCCCTTAATATTAGACAACATGCATATCCCTTAATATTAGACAACATGCATATCCCTTAATATTAGACAACATACATATCCCTTAATATTAGATAACATGCATATCCCTTAATATTAGATAACATGCATATCCCTTAATATTAGACAACATACATATCCCTTAATATTAGATAACATGCATATCCCTTAATATTAGACAACATACATATCCCTTAATATTAGATAACATGCATATCCCTTAATATTAGATAACATGCATATCCCTTAATATTAGACAACATACATATCCCTTAATATTAGATAACATGCATATCCCTTAACATTAGATAACATGCATATCCCTTAATATTAGACAACATGCATATCCCTTAATATTAGATAACATGCATATCCCTTAATATTAGATAACATGCATATCCCTTAATATTAGATAACATGCATATCCCTTAATATTAGACAACATGCATATCCCTTACTATTAGATAACATGCATATCCCTTAATATTAGATAACATGCATATCCCTTACTATTAGATAACATGCATATCCCTTAACATTAGATAACATGCATATCCCTTAACATTAGATAACATGCATATCCCTTAATATTAGATAACATGCATATCCCTTAATATTAGATAACATGCATATCCCTTAATATTAGATAACATGCATATCCCTTAACATTAGATAACATGCATATCCCTTAATATTAGATAACATGCATATCCCTTAACATTAGATAACATGCATATCCCTTAACATTAGATAACATGCATATCCCTTACTATTAGATAACATGCATATCCCTTAATATTAGATAACATGCATATCCCTTAACATTAGATAACATGCATATCCCTTAATATTAGATAACATGCATATCCCTTAACATTAGATAACATGCATATCCCTTAACATTAGATAACATGCATATCCCTTAAAATTAGATAACATGCATATCCCTTAATATTAGATAACATGCATATCCCTTAACATTAGATAACATGCATATCCCTTACTATTAGATAACATGCATATCCCTTAATATTAGATAACATGCATATCCCTTAACATTAGATAACATGCATATCCCTTAAAATTAGATAACATGCATATCCCTTAATATTAGATAACATGCATATCCCTTAACATTAGATAACATGCATATCCCTTAAAATTAGATAACATGCATATCCCTTAACATTAGATAACATGCATATCCCTTAAAATTAGATAACATGCATATCCCTTAATATTAGATAACATGCATATCCCTTAACATTAGATAACATGCATATCCCTTAATATTAGATAACATGCATATCCCTTAACATTAGATAACATGCATATCCCTTAATATTAGACAACATGCATATCCCTTAATATTAGACAACATGCATATCCCTTAATATTAGACAACATACATATCCCTTAATATTAGATAACATGCATATCCCTTAATTTTAGATAACATGCATATCCCTTAATATTAGATAACATGCATATCCCTTAATATTAGATAACATGCATATCCCTTAACATTAGATAACATGCATATCCCTTACTATTAGATAACATGCATATCCCTTAATATTAGACAACATGCATATCCCTTAATATTAGACAACATGCATATCCCTTAATATTAGACAACATACATATCCCTTAATATTAGATAACATGCATATCCCTTAATTTTAGATAACATGCATATCCCTTAATTTTAGATAACATGCATATCCCTTAATTTTAGATAACATGCATATCCCTTAATATTAGATAACATACATATCCCTTAATATTAGATAACATGCATATCCCTTAATTTTAGATAACATGCATATCCCTTAATATTAGATAACATGCATATCCCTTAATATTAGATAACATACATATCCCTTAATATTAGATAACATGCATATCCCTTAATATTAGACAACATACATATCCCTTAATATTAGATAACATGCATATCCCTTAACATTAGATAACATGCATATCCCTTAATATTAGACAACATACATATCCCTTAATATTAGATAACATGCATATCCCTTAATATTAGATAACATGCATATCCCTTAATATTAGACAACATGCATATCCCTTAATATTAGACAACATACATATCCCTTAATATTAGATAACATGCATATCCCTTAATTTTAGATAACATGCATATCCCTTAATATTAGATAACATGCATATCCCTTAATATTAGACAACATGCATATCCCTTAATATTAGACAACATGCATATCCCTTAATATTAGACAACATACATATCCCTTAATATTAGATAACATGCATATCCCTTAATATTAGACAACATACATATCCCTTAACATTAGATAACATGCATATCCCTTAATATTAGATAACATGCATATCCCTTAATATTAGATAACATGCATATCCCTTAACATTAGATAACATGCATATCCCTTAACATTAGATAACATGCATATCCCTTAACATTAGATAACATGCATATCCCTTAATATTAGATAACATGCATATCCCTTAATATTAGATAACATGCATATCCCTTACTATTAGATAACATGCATATCCCTTAACATTAGATAACATGCATATCCCTTAATATTAGATAACATGCATATCCCTTACTATTAGATAACATGCATATCCCTTAATATTAGATAACATGCATATCCCTTAATATTAGATAACATGCATATCCCTTAACATTAGATAACATGCATATCCCTTAATATTAGACAACATGCATATCCCTTAATATTAGATAACATAGATATCCCTTAATATTAGATAACATGCATATCCCTTAATATTAGATAACATGCATATCCCTTAATATTAGACAACATGCATATCCCTTAATATTAGACAACATGCATATCCCTTAATATTAGATAACATGCATATCCCTTAATATTAGATAACATGCATATCCCTTAATATTAGATAACATGCATATCCCTTAATATTAGATAACATGCATATCCCTTAATATTAGATAACATGCATATCCCTTACTATTAGATAACATGCATATCCCTTAATATTAGATAACATGCATATCCCTTAATATTAGATAACATGCATATCCCTTAATATTAGATAACATGCATATCCCTTAATATTAGATAACATGCATATCCCTTAACATTAGATAACATGCATATCCCTTAATATATCATGTGC
>NC_091585.1:4900193-4902693 GCF_042767895.1 Penaeus vannamei
TATCATGAGTTGCACATGGCCCACACGCACACATGTAAAAATAAATACATACACACAATTAAACGCATTATTTTATTATTATTATATTATTATATATTATATTATTATTATATTATTATTTTGCTCTTTGTACTTTTACAACTTTCTTATTTTTTAACGTATTCTTTTTCCTTTTTTGACCTTTGCTAACACCAATATTTCTATTTTGTATCGCAAGTTTAGATGGATGTTTTTTTTTCCTTTCCTATTCTGTTACCACCCCTTTCTGTATTTATTTCGCAATTTTTCTCTCTTTCGCATTGCTTTTCTTAATACACATTCTTATCACTGATTCGATGCATTTTTTACTTTCGCTTTTTTTCATTTTCACGTTTTTCTTCTTTTCGCTTTATTTTCCGTTTTGTTGGCGCAGTCTTCTGTATCTTTTTTATTTCGCAATTTTTCTCTCGCATATTTAACACATTTTTCTTTGAAAATGTTCTCAATGCGTTTGGTATCCGTCCGACTGGAGAAAAGTTCTTCTTTCGACAAGTATTATACGTTGTGAAACCCCATTAGAGCATCAATAATAGGTAAATGATAGATAATTATATCAAATACAAGTATTCTGTACATGGTTTGTCAAGTAAAATGTAAACATAATAAAAAGGAACAAGATCGCGATTATTAGGTCCGTCATATTTTTACGCATAGCACACGTATATTCGGTCCGGTTTTAAAGTATCATGGCTCATTTTGTAGCTGAATAATAGTTCTATTACATACTGCCATGAGGATGTGCAATATTTTCACGTGGTTCTTGTAAAAGTGACATATGTTTTCAAAATCTCCTACTAGGGTGTTAACCTTCGGAAAATATTCACCAAGAAAAAAGTAAGGTCAATAATAGTAGAAAGATAGTTCTATTCAAAAATGAAATCAGAATGGCTGTATGATTTTTTTGGATTTTTGAGAAATTTTTTAAAATGGTCAATGTAGGCCTATAGACCCCCAGATCACTGCCACCACTCAGCACTATACGTAAGATTTTGAGAAACCGTTACGTGCTGGCAATGTCCGCAAGACTTCGGAATGCAGGTAGATGATAGAGGATTATGGTGTAGGAAGACTAATCTTATGCCTTGTTTTGTTGATATCAAGATAGCCTTGGAAAGATGAAGAAACGTAAAATGCCGATATCTCGGAACTCCACCTTTAGGGATGGGTCAAAGGATTCCGGGCACACCATATGTCCAAAATTAACATATTATGGCTCATTTTGTAGAAAAATAAAATATCTGCAACTTGATCGAGAGCGTTTTCGCAATTTTTGCCTGTACTTCTTGTAAAAGTGGTCAATGTAAGAAAATTTTTATCTTTTTTCTCTTGAAGACCCCTACTTCAAAAATTCACAAAAAAAAAAAAAAAAGAAAAATTGAAGTCGAAATCGAAAAAACGCTCTCGAACAAGTTGTAGATATAAGGTGCTGCATTTTCAACATGGCGAATTTCGCATTTTTTCGTTTTTTGACAATAATTCAAAAACTATTTGGGCGATTTCGAAAAAAAAATCGACCACAGGCAATGGGAAGGGGCCCAAATAAAAGGGTGTGAGTTTCATCAAAAACGGCAAGAAAAATCGAAAAATCGAAAAAAAAAAAAAAAAAGCAGACGGTCCCCTTAGGGATCGTCTGCTTTTTTTTCGATTTTTCGATTTTTCGATTTTTCTTGCCGATTTTGATGAAACTCACACCCTTTTATTTGGGCCCCTTCCCATTGCCTGTGGTCGATTTTTTTTTTTTTTTTTTCGAAATCGCCCGAATCCTTTGACCCATCCCTAAAGGTGGAGTTCCGAGATATCGGCATTTTACGTTTCTTCATCTTTCCAAGGCTATCTTGATATCAACAAAACAAGGCATAAGATTAGTCTTCCTACACCATAATCCTCTATCATCTACCTGCATTCCGAAGTCTTGCGGACATTGCCAGCACGTAACGGTTTCTCAAAATCTTACGTATAGTGCTGAGTGGTGGCAGTGATCTGGGGGTCTATAGGCCTACATTGACCATTTTAAAAAATTTCTCAAAAATCCAAAAAAATCATACAGCCATTCTGATTTCATTTTTGAATAGAACTATCTTTCTACTATTATTGACCTTACTTTTTTCTTGGTGAATATTTTCCGAAGGTTAACACCCTAGTAGGAGATTTTGAAAACATATGTCACTTTTACAAGAACCACGTGAAAATATTGCACATCCTCATGGCAGTATGTAATAGAACTATTATTCAGCTACAAAATGAGCCATGATACTTTAAAACCGGACCGAATATACGTGTGCTATGCGTAAAAATATGACGGAACTAATAATCGCGATCTTGTTCCTTTTTATTATGTTTACATTTTACTTGACAAACCATGTACAGAATACTTGTATTTGATATAATTATCTATCATTTACCTATTATTGATGCTCTAATGGGGTTTCACAACGTATAATACTTGTCGAAAGAAGAACTT
>NC_091585.1:4912693-4925193 GCF_042767895.1 Penaeus vannamei
AATATTAAGGGATATGCATGTTATCTAATATTAAGGGATATGCATGTTATCTAATGTTAAGGGATATGCATGTTATCTAATATTAAGGGATATGCATGTTATCTAATAGTAAGGGATATGCATGTTATCTAATATTAAGGGATATGCATGTTATCTAATATTAAGGGATATGCATGTTGTCTAATATTAAGGGATATGCATGTTATCTAATGTTAAGGGATATGCATGTTATCTAATGTTAAGGGATATGCATGTTATCTAATATTAAGGGATATGCATGTTGTCTAATATTAAGGGATATGCATGTTATCTAATATTAAGGGATATGCATGTTATCTAATGTTAAGGGATATGCATGTTATCTAATGTTAAGGGATATGCATGTTATCTAATGTTAAGGGATATGCATGTTATCTAATAGTAAGGGATATGCATGTTATCTAATATTAAGGGATATGCATGTTATCTAATATTAAGGGATATGCATGTTATCTAATATTAAGGGATATGCATGTTATCTAATATTAAGGGATATGCATGTTATCTAATATTAAGGGATATGCATGTTATCTAATATTAAGGGATATGCATGTTATCTAATATTAAGGGATATGCATGTTATCTAATAGTAAGGGATATGCATGTTATCTAATATTAAGGGATATGCATGTTATCTAATATTAAGGGATATGTATGTTGTCTAATATTAAGGGATATGCATGTTATCTAATATTAAGGGATATGCATGTTATCTAATATTAAGGGATATCTATGTTATCTAATATTAAGGGATATGCATGTTATCTGATATTAAGGGATATCTATGTTATCTAATAGTAAGGGATATGCATGTTATCTAATATTAAGGGATATGCATGTTATCTAATATTAAGGGATATGTATGTTATCTAATATTAAGGGATATGCATGTTATCTAATATTAAGGGATATGCATGTTGTCTAATATTAAGGGATATGCATGTTGTCTAATATTAAGGGATATGCATGTTATCTAATATTAAGGGATATGCATGTTATCTAATATTAAGGGATATGCATGTTGTCTAATATTAAGGGATATGTATGTTGTCTAATATTAAGGGATATGCATGTTGTCTAATATTAAGGGATATGCATGTTGTCTAATATTAAGGGATATGCATGTTATCTAATATTAAGGGATATGCATGTTATCTAATATTAAGGGATATGCATGTTATCTAATATTAAGGGATATGTATGTTATCTAATATTAAGGGATATGCATGTTATCTAATATTAAGGGATATGCATGTTATCTAATAGTAAGGGATATGCATGTTATCTAATATTAAGGGATATGCATGTTATCTAATATTAAGGGATATGCATGTTATCTAATAGTAAGGGATATGCATGTTATCTAATATTAAGGGATATGCATGTTATCTAATTTTAAGGGATATGCATGTTATCCAATATTAAGGGATATTATGTTATCTAATGACAGTAAAGCGGGCTTAGTTCGGGCCAATGCAATCAGCCTCAGGAAGCATCTGGCAACCGATGAAAGGCAACCGTCTGCTCGGTTCGTGTCCCGCAAGCGGTGTCGCGTTTCCCGTAACCGCTGGAAAAGAGGCCTATTGTGACGTCCGCGAAAGAAATGGCACAAAGTAAACACAAATTAATCTGTCTATGATTCATTGTGTATGGCATCGTTTCTTCCGTCCCCAAAACAATAACAAAAGATGATTGGCGGAAACACTCTCATACGTCATGTCATGTCTATTGTCTATCGTGAATAGTTTTGATTTTGATTTCAAAAATAGATTATGGTTGAAATAATTCTTTGTTTCATTTAACTCCTCGAAGACTTCTAGTAAGACAGAATTGTATTTCCTCCAGGTGGGGCTGGAACTTCTGATCTCTGGAAGGTAGGAGCTACACGTCTTATTTAAGCGCTGGGATTTCTCTCTCTCTCTCTCTCTCTCTCTCTCTCTCTCTCTCTCTCTCTCTCTCTCTCTCTCTCTCTCTCTCTCTCTCTCTCTCTCTCTCTCTCACCGACATTCCATTATCACCAGATTTGCTCGCTATTACAGAAAATAAATTGCTGTGGCCTTGCGCGCCATAAGGAGCATTCATTTATTCCATGACATGTGAACTGCAGTGACAGCAAACCTTTCAAAATATTTAAGTTATTACCAAGCTACTGCAAAAAAACATAATACTTCTACGAAACCGTATCTCTTATCTGAAGAAGGCAAAGTGGACCGAGAACAAAACTAAGCAAGATAATAAAACAAACTTTGCTTTTGTCCCTTTCCTTCCACCTTTCCTACTCCACGTTGATTTTATTTCTTTCTCTTCAGCACTTGTTCGTCCTCTTCTTCCACCCAGTCTCTGCTTCCCATATTACTAATGCAATCACATGATTATGAGAAAACAGCAAAATTACGAAATCGCGCATAATCACTAACAAGCAACCAAGCAAATAAAAATACCAAATCAAACGCTCCAATTCCTTCCTACTCCTTCGCACTGTAAACACCGGAGAAAGAGACAGAAACAAGAGTAGAAAGATGAATGGAACGGAAGGTAAGTAGATAGAACTGCAAACAAATTCATGCATAAAATTTCTTGCCTTCTGCTATCCGTCGGGGATCGAACCCGAGTCTGTCGCGTAGGAGGCGACCGTGTCAATTATCATTCACTCGAAGATTTGTAAAACGGGTATTTTGAACATATATTGTAAAGGCATTTAATTTCATGGCGACTTACAAAACTTGTATATTAATCTATATTTGCCCTTGAAAACGTCCAGCGGTTGGGTAAAAACTGTTACTTGACTAGAAAATTATACGAAATTCATGATAGAAACAAGATTTTGTCTAACAAAAATTCGAATGAAATCCAATAGTTACGAAATGTAGTGTTTATCGTTGACACGGAATGCCAACTGAAACTACTTTAGAGATCGTGAATCAACAGAACGCCCCAGAAATGAATGCTGACTTCCACTAAGAATCTGACTGTGTTACTACTGGATATTTTAGAGAAAAGCAGAGTAAAAGGATATGGAAATACTGGCAATTTCATATCAAAGTTTGTGACTGCTCATTTTCAGATTTGATGGTGACTAATGGTCTACTATTACTGCTTAATTATTTATCAGTTTCCATTAATGCTGATATGCTGTTATTATTATTATTATTTTAAGTGGGATTTTTCTTGTTCTTTTTTCTTAGCAAACACATAATGTAGTTCTTGTAGGAACTAAACTTGTAAAAACTTTAATGCTTAAGCATAGATGCATAAAATACTTGAAGGAAAGCAAGCACACACACACACACAAGTGCTATGCTAGTAGCCATCTAAAAGCCAAAACAGTAATGCACCAAGTTCATTATCATTACTGTTACTGTATTATTATTGTTAATGTTATCTTTATTACTATTACCATTAACATTTTCACTTGTTATCATTAAAATCATTGTCATTACTGTTGTTATTATTATTATCATTATTATTACTATTGTTATCATTATCATTAAAAATGCTCTCGCACTCTTTTTTCCTACATCTCCGACAGCAGGTGTGTAAATAGGAGACACTGATGCCATATAAAAGTTGAAGGTTGAACGCCTTCAGATCCTGCTCAGCTTCGGCTGTTTAGCTTTTTTCATAATTGACTTTTATGCCTATGAGTCAGTTTGTGCGTCTGAAATCAGCTGTTCCATGCCTGCATGTTGGAGCTGACACGCGTTGCAAGCCTTGTGCATGGATGCCTGTGCTTTTCAGGTCATTTGCATCATTCGCAAATAGTTTTATTTTGACCTTTTCATTCATTACTTTAACGTTGTTTCTTTGCAAGGCGTAAGGAAATATCGCCTCACTATATTGCATCGTGTTTTGTGTCTATCCCGCCATTTCTTGCCTTTCTATAGTCCTTTTTTATTCGCAAAACGAGGCAGAGAAACTGCCTCCTGATTCGCCATGAGGGAAGCATGCCAGCCTTTTCGCCCGAAGAGATCTTTGGCCATATTTCGAATCTCGCGAACGATGCTGGGAGTGTGGATGTTACGTGAACTATTATTATTATTATTATCTCTCTCTCTTTCTCTCTCTAGTTCTCTCACTCACTCTTTCTCTCTCTCTCTCTCTCTCTCTCTCTCTCTCTATATATATATATATATATATATATATATATATATATATATATATATATATATATATATATATATATATATATATATATATATATATAAATATTTCTTTAACACCAAGAATAATATAAATGCGATTTCCTTTAAAAGGAGAGAGAAAATAAACGAGAGAAGAAAGAGCGAAAGTAGATATAGAAAATAACAAAGAAAGAAAGAAAAAAACAAAGGATAGAAAGAGATTTTAAGAAACTAAAAAAGTCAGATAGAAATGAGAGAGAGAGAGAGAGAGAGAGAGAGAGAGAGAGAGAGAGAGAGAGAGAGAGAGAGAGAGAGAGAGAGAGAGAGAAAGGGATAATTCTATCTGCATTTTCTCCCTCGTATTTGTTTTCTTTCTTTCTGTCTCTCTTCCTCCCCTTCTTTCTCTCACATAAAATAAAAAACAATAAAAAAACACAAAACAGATAAAGGAATAGCTAATAAGAGACAATAGAAACAGAAACCCAACTAATCTTCTATTCTCTCCGATTCCATCTTTGTTTTCTGTTCATTTAGCATTATTGTTAATAGCTGTGATAGGGTGTCAGTTTGTTTTCTGGTGTATTTATTCTTGACGTATGTTTGGTGATATCAATAATAGCGGGGATAATAATTAATTCTCTCTCTCTCTCTCTCTCTCTCTGTCTCTGTATCTCTCTCTCTCTCTCTCTCTCTCTCTCTCTCTCTCTCTCTCACATATGTTTTATGATATCAATAATAGCGATGATAATAATTCTCTCTCTCTTTCTTTCTCTCTCTCTCTGTCTCTGTCTCTGTCTGTCTCTGTCTCTCTCTCTCTCTCTCTCTCTCTCTGTCTGTGTGTCTCTGTCTCTCTCTCTCTCTCTCTCTCTCACACACACACACACACACACACACAGACATATGTTTTATATCAATAATACCGATGAAAATAATTCTCTCTCTCTCTCTCTCTCTCTCTCTCTCTCTCTCTCTCTCTCTCTCTCTCTCTCTCTCTCTCTCTCTCTCTCTCTCTCTCTCTCTCTCTCTCTGTAATTGTGTCAAAATACGTTAGACAGACAAATGCATGTACATTTACCATTCATTTGATACAACAAATACTTAGGTTAAGTATGGCGATATTATGTCAGTTAAATTCGTCGAAATGAAGGAATGGTTGATGTTCGAGAATGTTCCATGCCAAGTGTGGAATCGTATGTAGGTCTATGTTAGGTTAGGATTTTTTCTTTTTTTGCTTTTATTGTATCCATTTCATCTTTTTGTTTCTGCTGATACGAATGATAAAGAGGATTCGATATAAACAGATAGCGGAGTAACGTTAAATGTCAAAATATATAAATAGATACGTAAATTCAGATATTCCAGGGCAGGTCCATGACTTATACACATACATACATACATATATATACATACATATACGTATGTATGTAAGAATATGTAGTTTATAATAGATTTCTTCTATTCTCTCCGATTCCATTATTTCGTGTCCATTTAGCATTATGGTTAATAACTATGATAGGGTGTCAGTTTGCTTTCTGGTGTATTTATTTTTCACGTATGTTTGGTGATATCAATAATAGCGAGGATAATAATTAATTCTCTCTCTCTTTCTATGTCTGTCTGTCTGTCTCTGCCTCTCTCTCTCTCACATATGTTTTATGTATCAATAATAGCGATGATAATAATTCTCTCTCTCTCTTTCTCTCTCACTCTCTCTGTCTCTGTCTCTGTCTCTCTCTCTCTCTCTCTCTCTCTCTCTCTCTCTCTGTAATTGTGTCAAAATACAAGTTTACCGTTCATAGGTTGATACAACAAATAAGGTTAAATATGCCGATATTTTTCTCAGTTAAATTTGTTGAAATGAAGGAATGTTCGAGAATGTTCCATGACAAGAGAAACGATAGAGAAAAGAAAAAAATATTTTACATTGTTTATATAGTTATTCTGCCATACATTTTCTCATTTGTTCCTTCTGCTTTCTCTTTTTCTCTTCGTTATACATCACTATTTTCTTGTTTACATTATTAATATCAAATAAAGAATAGTTATAATGGATTGCTGGTGATATGTTTGATGATATCAATAATAGCGATGATAATAATATTCTCTCTCTCTCTCTCTCTCTCTCTCTCTCTCATCGTTCATATGTTGATACAAGAAATGCTTAGGTTAAATATGCCGGTATTTTCATGTCAGTTAAATTCGTCGAAATGAAGGAATGGTTGATGTTCGAGAATGTTCCGTGCCAAGTGTGGAATCGTATGTAGGTCTATGTTAGGTTAGGATTTTTTCTTTTTTTGCTTTTATTGTATCCATTTCATCTTTTTGTTTCTGCTGATGCGAATGATAAAGAGAATGCGATATAAACAGATAGCGGAGTAACGTTAAATGTCAAAATATATAAATAAATACGTAAATTCAGATATTCCAGGGCAGGTCCATCACTTGTACACATACATACATAAATACATACATATATATACATACATATACGTATGTATGTAACAGTATGTAGTTTATAATAGATTTAATAGCTTCATTAAAGCCTTAAGAATCTTTCATAGGAAACGACACCAGAAATTATGCTTTTGATTGTTCCAGCATTATTTTTTTTTCAGTTGGTTTTGTTTTTCGAACTAAACTAGCATTTTGCTACGATATTAGAAAATAAAGATTTACGTACGAGGTGCATATCTAGATGATTGTGATACAGATTTGTTCAAATGTAGCATTATCTATTTTGAAATACAAATAAATGTCTACCTTGCAATATGCACTTTATTTTTATTGTTTTTTATATGAGAGAAAGGAGAGAGAGAGAGAGATAGATAGATAGATAGATAGATAGATAGAGAGAGAGAGAGAGAGAGAGAGAGAGAGAGAGAGAGAGAGAAACGATAGAGAAAAAGAGAGAAAAAGGTTGTTTAACATTGTTTACGTAATTGTTATTCTGCCATATCTTTTCTCTCATTTGTTCTTTCTGCTTTCTTTTTTTCTCTTCGGATACACTATATTCTTGTTTACATTATTATCAAATAAATGATTATCATAATGTATTGCTGGTGCTGCTAGGAATAGAATTATCATTGAAATACCCTAAAAGCGGGAAATGTGTAATATAAAAGGACCCCTGAAAATCCCTCCCAGTGTCGATGTGATGGCCGAGTGGTTAGAGCACCGGACTCGTGTGCGCCGGCCGCACGGGTTCGAGAGTTCGCTTCGCGGAAGGTAGCAGTGTTTCCTTGGGCAAGGAACTTTACTTCAATTGCCTAGTACTAGTACTGTGTGAATGTGTGTGTTTGTATGATGTGTGTGTTTGTATGTATGTATGTGTGTGTGAATGAATGTGGTATGTTTGTGTATGTATGTGTATATTTGATATGATATGTGCTTTGTGTGTAATGTTGATCGTGTATGTGCTCCCCCCATTGTGACCTGTGCTCCCACACCCAATTCACCCTCACAGTGATGCTTTCCTGTGCCCCCCCATCATTGTGAGGGAGGAGAAGGTGTGGGGGCGCAGGCCTCAAGGGGCATGGGGTCATATATAGTAAGGGTTGAGGGGATTCATGGGGGGGCACAGGACACATAGACCGCTTCACGGTAATGGGATTCATGGGGTGCACAGGACACATAGACCGCTTCACGGTGATGGGATTCATGGGGGGCACAGGACACATAGACCGCTTCACGGTGATGGGATTCATGGGGGGCACAGGACACATAGACCGCTTCACGGTGATGGGATTCATGGGGTGCACAGGACACATAGACCGCTTCACGGTGATGGGATTCATGGGGGCACAGGACACATAGACCGCTTCACGGTGAGGGATGCATGGGGGGCACAGGACACATGGACCGCTTCACGGTGAGGGATGCATGGGGGGCACAGGACACATGGACCGCTTCACGGTGAGGGATGCATGGGGGGCACAGGACACATGGACCGCTTCACGGTGAGGGATGCATGGGGGGCACAGGACACATAGACCGCTTCACGGTGAGGGTGAGGGATTCATGGGGGGCACAGGACACATAGACCGCTTCACGGTGAGGGTGAGGGATTCATGGGGGGCACAGGACACATAGACCGCTTCACGGTGAGGGTGAGGGATTCATGGGGGGCACAGGACACATAGACCGCTTCACGGTGAGGGATTCATGGGGGGCACATGACACATAGACCGCTTCACGGTGATGGGATTCATGGGGGGCACAGGACACATAGACCGCATCACGGTGATGGGATTCATGGGGGCACAGGATACATAGACCGCTTCACGGTGATGGGATACATGGGGGGCACAGGACACATAGACCGCTTCACGGTGATGGGATTCATGGGGGGCACAGGACACATAGACCGCTTCACGGTGATGGGATTCATGGGGAGCACAGGATACATAGACCGCTTCACGGTGATGGGATTCATGGGGGGCACAGGATACATAGACCGCTTCACGGTGATGGGATTCATGGGGGGCACAGGACACATAGACCGCATCACGGTGATGGGATTCATGGGGGCACAGGATACATAGACCGCTTCACGGTGATGGGATACATGGGGGGCACAGGACACATAGACCGCTTCACGGTGATGGAATTCATGGGAGGCACAGGACACATAGACCGCTTCACGGTGATGGGATTCATGGGGAGCACAGGATACATAGACCGCTTCACGGTGATGGGATTCATGGGGGGCACAGGATACATAGACCGCTTCACGGTGATGGGATTCATGGGGGGCACAGGACACATAGACCGCATCACGGTGATGGGATTCATGGGGGCACAGGATACATAGACCGCTTCACGGTGATGGGATACATGGGGGGCACAGGACACATAGACCGCTTCACGGTGATGGGATACATGGGGAGCACAGGACACATAGACCGCTTCACGGTGATGGGATTCATGGGGGGCACAGGACACATAGACCGCATCACGGTGATGGGATTCATGGGGGCACAGGATACATAGACCGCTTCACGGTGATGGGATTCATGGGGGGCACAGGACACAAAGACCGCTTCACGGTGATGGGATTCATGGGGGGCACAGGACACATAGACCGCTTCACGGTGATGGGATTCATGGGGGGCACAGGACACATAGACCGCTTCACGGTGATGGGGTTCATGGGGGGCACAGGATACATAGACCGCTTCACGGTGATGGGGTTCATGGGGGGCACAGGACACATAGACCGCTTCACGGTGATGGGATACATGGGGGGCACAGGACACATAGACCGCTTCACGGTGATGGGATTCATGGGGGGCACAGGACACATAGACCGCTTCACGGTGTGTTGAGGGATTCATGGGGGGCACAGGACACATAGACCGCTTCACGGTGTGTTGAGGGATTCATGGGGGGCACAGGACATATAGACCGCTTCACGGTGATGGGATTCATGGGGGGCACAGGACACATAGACCGCTTCACGGTGATGGGATTCATGGGGGGCACAGGACACATAGACCGCTTCACGGTGATGGGATTCATGGGGGGCACAGGACACATAGACCGCTTCACGGTGATGGGATTCATGGGGGGCACAGGATACATAGACCGCTTCACGGTGATGGGATTCATGGGGAGCACAGGATACATGGACCGCTTCACGGTGATGGGATTCATGGGGGGCACAGGGTACATAGACCGCTTCACGGTGATGGGATCCATGGAGGGCACAGGACACATAGACCGCTTCACGGTCATGGGATCCATGGGGGACACAGGACACATAGACCGCTTCACGGTGATGGGGTTCATGGGGGGCACAGGACACATAGACCGCTTCACGGTGATGGGATTCATGGGGGGCACAGGACACATAGACCGCTTCACGGCGAGGGTTGAGGGGATTCATGGGGGGCACAGGACACATAGACCGCTTCACGGTGATGGGATTCATGGGGGGCACAGGACACATAGACCGCTTCACGGTGATGGGATACATGGGGGGCACAGGACACATAGACCACTTCACGGTGGGGGTGATGGATACATGTGTCCTATGCCCCCCATGAATCCCTCACCGTGAAGCGGTCTATGTGTCATGTGCCCCCCACGTATCCCTCACCCTCACCGTGAAGCGGTCTATGTGTCCTGTGCCCCCCATCACCCCTCACCGTCATGTGGGGGTGATGGATACATGTGTCCTGTGCCCCCCACGTATCCATCACCCTCACCGTGAAGCGGTCTATGTATCCTGTGCCCCCCATGAATCCCATTGTAGTGATTCTCTAGTGATTCAAGCTAATAAAACTCATAAAAACCATCGATCATTGGTATGGAAGTCTTGCTGCCACCACCTGGTTAGTTCGTCCAGGAACGCTAGTTTATATGTTTGGAAAGTTAGAGGCGTCTAGAAGAGGGTAAATGAAACTGGATAGCAAGTGTGCAAGTGTAAAGAAATGACCATACCAAGTTTCAAAGGTTAACACTGAGTAGCGTGGTTTTTAATGTCCGAGGTGGAGTGCGCGGCGGCCCTGAGCCGATGGAAGGTATAGATTTACGGGTTTTGAATATGCAAAGTAAAGTCTAAAATTCTAGAAGAAATCAGACACTCAACATCCTTTACCTTGCAAGGTTTTTAATCTTCTACATCTCATCCCCATAGCTCATTTATTCTACCATCATGGGAATTGACATACCATGGAGAATAACGCCTGCCTTCATCTCAAATCTCATCTTATTATCATTTATCTTCATTTAAATTATTATTTTAAATGAACTGAAATCTTTAGGTTTTAGATATAACTTAAAGTATACTTGAGGGAGCACATAGAGGGATACCTTAAACATTAAATTTGAAGTTACATTTATTACAGATTACCACAGAACAAACCGATAAAAGCTCACTTAAAGAAACGACAAGCGAACATTAAATAAAACAAGAAAACCAGTAAAATAACACTTAAAAGCTAAACCATAAAAAGGAGCACATCGCCTTAATTAAGAAATAAAAAAAAATGACAAAGATATTCCGTCTCACCGCCTTCAGCAAAACGCCCTTGCAACCAAAACCACAAGAAAGTATAAAAGAAACATCTCCCTACATCCAACTGCCGGGTCACACGGCTAGGAGATGCTCTGCCTTGACCTGGCTTCCTGGGCTATATTTATTACCACCCTCCGCAACGAATATACAAAAACGAAGGGACTCTGGGGTCAAAAAAAGTCAGGACACCTTTCTCAATAGAGGGCGGTATCTCCTTCCCTCCCATTAAGTTAGTTTTACTTAAAAGATACTTGTAAAAACCCCTCCAAACAATTTAAAAAGGACGGAGTAGCTTTAAGACTAATATATTAGTAACACGAGAGGAAGGATACTGCCTTCCAAGGGACGGAATGTGCTCATTCTTATGAATAGTAAAAAGAAAACGAGTAAAAATTTATATAAAAAAAATATTTTAATTAAGAATCAATAAGTCATAAGAGTAACATCAGCCAACACAAATAAAATAATCCATTTCCGGCCTCCAGACATCTCCCCGCGACCGGGGCACCATAATATATTGCGTGACCAGGGGTAACTCTGGTATTTCCGTCTATGTGTCCTGTTCCCCCCATGAATCCCATCACCGTGAAGCGGTCTATGTGTCCTGTGCCCCCCATGAATCCCATCACCGTGAAGCGGTCTATGTGTCCTGTGCCCCCCATGAATCCCATCACCGTGAAGCGGTCTATGTGTCCTGTTCCCCCCATGAATCCCATCACCGTGAAGCGGTCTATGTGTCCTGTGCCCCCCATGAATCCCATCACCGTGAAGCGGTCTATGTGTCCTGTGCCCCCCATGAATCCCATCACCGTGAAGCGGTCTATGTGTCCTGTCCCCCCCATGAATCCCTCACCGTGAAGCGGTCTATGTGTCCTGTGCCCCCCATGAATCCCTCACCGTGAAGCGGTCTATGTGTCCTGTGCCCCCCATGTATCCCATCACCGTGAAGCAGTCTATGTGTCCTGTGCCCCCCATGAATCCCATCACCGTGAAGCGGTCTATGTGTCCTGTGCCCCCCATGAATCCCCTCAACCCTTACCATCACTTTTTATATATATGTAGATAGATAGATAAATGGATGGATAGATAGATATGTATATATATACATATATATGCACACACACACACACACACACACACACACACACATATATAAATATATATATAAATATATATATTTATATATATATATATATATATATATATATATATATATATAGTATATATATATATATATATATATATATATATATATATATATATATATATATATATATATATATATATATATATATATATATATATATATATACTGTGCCCCC
>NC_091585.1:4946032-4948532 GCF_042767895.1 Penaeus vannamei
TATATATATATATCTTCATATATAAATAAATATACATCTATATATATATATAATTATATTAATATTTATATATATACATATATATATATATATATATATATATATATATATATATATATATATAAATGAATAAATAAATAAATAAATAAATAAATATATATATATATATATATATATATATATATATATATATATATATATATATATATATATATATATGTGTGTGTGTGTGTGTGTGTGTGTGTGTGTGTATATATATATATATATATATATATATATATATATATATATATATATATATATATATATATCATCATCATCATCATCATCATCATCAGCCTGAGTCAATCCACTGCAGGACGTAGGCCTCTCCCATTCTTTTCCAGGTTTCCCTGTCTTGCGATGTTTGTTTCCAGTCTTGGCCCCCAAATTTCGCTATTTCGTCGCGCCATCGTGTCATTGGTCAGGCTCTTGGCCTCCTTAAGTTATTTATAGTCCAGTCTGTTACTTTCTTTGTCCATCTGTCGTCTTGTCTCCGACATACATGCCCTGCCCATTTTCATTTCTTCTTTTTAATGCTCTTGAGTATATCTTCTACCTTCGTCTGTTCTCTGATCCACGTCGCCCTCTTCCGATCTCTCAGGCTAATTCCCATCATCGATCTTTCCATCCCTCTCTGGGCGCTTATTAGTTTCCTCTCCAGTAACCTGGTTGTAGTCCATGTTTCTGACCCATAGGTCATAACTGGGAGGACGCATTGATTAAAGACTTTTCTTTTTAAGCACAATGGCAAGGAACCTCTTAGTGTGCTACTGTGCCTGCCGAAGGCACTCCAGCCTAGACTGATTCGTCGCTTTATTTCCTGTTCACTTGATGTGCCTGTCTGCACGAGTTGTCCTAGGTATATATACCTGTCTACTACCTCTAGTGCTTCGCCTTGTACATGTATTTGTTTGAGTGGGACTCTGCTGTTGAACATAACCTTAGTCTTTTTCTTGTTCATCTTAAGTCCGACTTTTAGGCTTTCTCTATTCAGATCGTTTATTAATTGCTGCAGTTCATCAGCTGATTCACTAAGGAGAACAATGTCGTCTGCAAATCTTAGGTTGTTTAGGTGTTCGTCTCCTATTTTGATACCCTTCCCTTCCCATTCTAGTCTCTTGAATATTTCCTCGAGGCAGGCTGTAAACAGCTTTGGTGAGATGGTGTCGCCCTGTCTAACGCCTTTTTTAATTGGTATTTTATCGGTTTCTGTGTGGAGTTTGATGGTTGCTTTCCCATCTTTGTATATATCTTCCAATATATTACAATATACCTCCTCAACTCCCTGTTGTTGAATAGCACCTAATACTGCTGGTATTTGTACAGAGTCAAATGCCTTTTCATAATCGATGAATGCCATACACAGGGGTTTCCTATATTCGTTTACTTTTTCTCTTATTTGGGTGAGCGTGTGGGTGTGATCTGTTGTTGAGAATCCGCTGCGGAAGCCTGCCTGTTCTCTAGGCTGGCTGGAATCCAGACTGTCAGAGATGCGAGCTGTAATGACTTTCGTGAACAGTTTGTAAGTAACCGAAAGGAGGCTTATGGGTCGGTAATTTTTAAAATCCTTTTTATCGCCTTTTTTGTGTAACAAGATAATTGTTGCATTTTTCCAGGCTTTCGGAGTTTTTCCGCTGAGAAGGCATTTGTTAAAAAGATTGGCTAGTTTCACTGTTGCGATGTCTCCTGCATCTAATATGAGGTCTATACTAATTCCGTCTTCGCCTGGTGTTTTCCCTCTCTTCATGCCTTTAAGTGCTCTTTTTATTTCTTCTTTTGTGATATTAGGTACGTCGCTAGTTACCGCGTTTGCTTCTATTTGTGGCTGTTCGTTTGAGTTGTATAGATCCCTGTAAAAGTCTTCCACTACTTTGATGATTTCATTCTTGTTATGTGTTACTTCTCCGTCTGGTTTCTTAATTGCATACATTTGATTTCTCCCTATTCCTAGTCTTCTTTTAGCTGCTTTCATGCTGGTACCTGAAATCACTGCTTCATTTATTATTTGAGTATTGAATTTCCGTACATCTTCCCTCTTCTTTTTATTTATGGTCTTTGTTAGTTCAACCAATTCTATCTTGTCCCTATTTGACGATACTTTCATGTCTCTACGTTTTTGCATAAGCTGTTTAGTTTCTACCGAGAGCTTTCTGGAGCTTCGATTGTCGTTCTTTCCGCCTACTTCAAGTGCAGCTTCTTTTATTATGTCATTGAACTGTTTATTGATTTGGTCGATGTTGAGATCTTCGTCGCGGAGGAGTGAATATCTGTTTTGGATGTTTAGGCTAAATTCTGTTGCTCTGATCCTCAAGTTAGCCAAGTTTGGCTGTGGTTTACTCATTAGTTTGTTCCTTTCCCTTCTGAGATGTATTTTAATTTCGCCTCTCACCATTCTATGGTCGCTGCCTACATTTACTTTATTTATAACCTCTACAATTTTTATTATATCGCGCCTATT